>NW_007093013.1:41879-135197 GCF_000164805.1 Carlito syrichta
GGGTCTCGAACCTGCGGGCTCAGGCAATCCACTCACCTCAGCCTCCCAAAGGCACGGGATTACAGGCTGAGCCACTGAGCCCAACTGAAATGAAGATCTTTTAGTTCATTTGAAACAGGAGAGAGATCCTTTCAATCTAAAGCAGTTATTTGTCTGAAGAAGATATAAACTAGGACTTTTTTCCCTAAGTGATGATTTTTTTCCCCTAAATATGAATTGAAAGTAGTAGAGCTTGAACAACATCATAGGAACTTAATCCAAGTGAGGTTTTGAAATTATTTCATTAGTATGTTTAAAATTTTCTAGTATACCATCATTTAAGTAGACTGCACTTTTCAAAATGTATCAAATAGCATAATAGAGTGTGGGAAAAGGAGAGAAAAGAATAAGCATGGTGATATTTGTGAAGTATTCTGAGTACCTATTGTAGAAATACACACTGGAGCAATTAAATTTTAGGAATTTAGGGCAAGAGAAAAATGAGAATGGATATTTTGCAATAGGGAACAATATTCCATCTAGTAAGAGAAATCTAAGATATAGCAGTTGGGGTTTATTCTTTTTTTGTAATAAACAGAGACTTCATTTTATTGTTGAGTTGTACCTTGGAAGAAGCAAAGGGGCATGTTTGAAATGCCGTAGGTAACTATGTTTAAAAGCATTTGCTTTTTTATGATTAACAAATCCATTAGGATAGAGAGGTAGTAAAGAATATGAACTGTCTGCTGTGATGTTTTATGTCTCGAGTCTTCTTGTATCATTATATTAAGAACTAAGGCTCAGACATGTAGTAAGAAAAATTAAGAAGACCAGTATTCAAGTGTTGATAGAGATACACTTTAAAAACTAAATACAGTCTGACTAAGATGGAGTAATAGGAATTGGATATACCCTCCCACCTAAAACAACTAGGTTTTCAAGAAACTATAGGCAACAAACACAGTCACCCCCTAGAGATAAGAGACAAGGTGCTGTATAGGGTGTTTCTAGACTGCAGTACAGAGAGAGGGAGCCCAGATGGAGCTGAGCTGTATTGTGGGCTGAGAAAAGATGGGAGTTTATACAGAGGCCAAAGGGAGGATGTGGCTAGAGTTTACCAGGCAGAGTACCCGAGGGGAGAGAGCTGCACATAGAAGCATTTTGTTTTACACTGTTGGATAGAACTAATGAATATATTCAGAGTTCAGACTTTTCCCTTAGTAAAATCTTACTAAACTGATGTTCTCTTTTTGATAAGCAGAGGCCCTCTGCTGAGTGTCATGAGCTGAAATCAGCGTGTTCACAGAGTTGCTTTCCTTATTGGAAGCTCTGGTGAAGAATTTGCTTCTCTGATCATTCAGGTTGTTGGCTGAGTTGGTTCTTCATTGCTTAGGGCCGTGGCCCCCATTTCCTTCCTAGCTGTTAGCCAGGTGTCAGTCTTTGCTCCTAGTGGCTGCTTGCCTCTTTTCTCATACTTTCCACACGGTCCCTTTTAGCAAAAATGGGTCAAGTTCTTCCCTGACTTTCCTTCTGCTACATCTCTGACTTCAACTGGAGAAAGTTCTCTGTTCTTCTTCTTCTTCTTTTTTTTTTTTAACTAATTGAAAGGATCATGTGGTTAGATTTATGTCCACTTGGATAATCCGTGATGATCTTCCTATTTTAAAGTCCATAACCTTAATTACATCTGCAAAGTCCTTCTGCCATATGTAGTGCAGTGAATAGTGTTTCGCCAAAATTCAGGTTTACTCAGAACCTCAGAATGTGACTTTATTTGGAAATATGGACTTTGCAGACATAATTAGTTAAGATGAGGTCATACTGAATTAAGGAGGGCCCTAATTCAGTGAATGATGTCCTTATAAAAGATAAAACAGAGACACAGACACACAGGGAAGAAGGTCTTGTGAAGACAGAGGCCAAGGTTGGAAGAATGCATCACAAACCCAGGAATGCCAAGGATTGCAGGCAGCCACCAGAAGAGATAAGGAAGTATTCTTCCCTGGCGCCTTTGTAAGGAACCTGGCCCTGTTGACACCTTGATTTCAGACTTGAGAGAGCTGTAAAAGAATAGATTTCTGTTGTTTTATGCAATCCAGTTTGTGACACTTTGTTACAGCAGCCCTAGAAAGCGAATACAGTGGGTGACATAACATTAACAGATTCTGGGGATTAAGTCATGGACATCTTTGGGTGTCCAGTCTGCCTACCTTTAACCTGTAGCTGATTATACAAAACAGAAAAACGTAAACCCATATGAGAAGAAAATCAGTCAATTAAAATTGACTCACAGCTAACACAGATGTCAGATTTAGTAGACAAGTACATTAAAGCAGTTCTTATAACTGTGTTCCATATGTTCCAGTAGCCAGAGGAAAGATTCAGTATATTGAGATATTAAAAATTAACAAAAACAAAAAACAAATAGAACTTCTAGCGATGAAAACTGTAATGTGTAATGTGAAATTATGTTGGACAGTTTTAGTAGCAGATTAGACATTGCAAAAGAAGAGATTAATGTATTTAAAGATATAGCCTTAGAAAACTATTCAAAAATGAAATACACAGAGAAAAAAAGCAAACCAAAACTGAAAAAGTAACCAGGGTGCTGTAGTTTGGATGTTTGTTTCCCTAAACCTCTTTTGAAATTTGATCCCAATGGTGGAAGTGGGGGCCTGGTGGGAGCTGTTTGGGTCATGGGGTGGATTCCTCATGAATAGATTGATTCCCTTCTTGGAGGTGGGATGAATAAGTTCGCACTCTGTTAGTTCCTTTGAGAACTGCTTGTTAAAAAGAGCCAGGTACCACCCCACTCTCTCTTGTTTCTCTCTCATCAATGACCTCTGCATACGCCAGCACCCTTTCACCTTCTGCCATGAGTAGATGCAGCCTGAGGCCTCACCAGAGCAGATGTTGGTGCCATGCTTCTTGAACAGCCTGCAGAACCATGAGCCAAATAAACCTCTTTTCTTCATATAATTGCCCAGCCTCAAGTGTTTCTTTATAGCAGTGCAAAATGAACAAAGATACAGGGTATCAGTGATGGAAAGTGTTCCTAAAGGAGGGGCGGGGCGTTAACAAATATTTGAAAACTCAATGGCAGAAAATTTTCAAGATTTGGTGAAAACTATAACCCCATTGATTCAAGAAGCTCAATTAACACTATGCACAAGAAACATGACGAAAACTACCCCGAGGCATATAATCTAACTGCTCAAGATCAGTGATAAAGAAAAAATATCTTAAAGCAAATCATCCAGAGAAAGAGACACATTAAGTACAGAGGGGCAGTGATAAGAATCACATCATGTTTGTAGGAAGCAATGTGAGTCAAATGAGAGTAGAGCAACATCTTTAAAGTATAGTTGGCCCTCCAGATTCATGGATTCTACATCTGTTAATTCCATTAACTTTGGATCAAAAATATCAGAAAAAAATGATTGTTTTTGTCCTTGCACAGATTTCTTTAGTCTTATTATTTTCTAAATAATATAGCTATTTACACAGCATTTACATTGTATTAGGTATTATAAATAAATTCAGAGATGATTTAAGGTATGTGGGAGGATGTGTGTAGGTTATATACAAATACTGTACCATTTTATATAAGGTACTTAAGCATCTGTGGACTTTAGAATCTGGCAGGGTGGGGGTTCAAAAGACAGCTGGAGTTGCTATATGATTTTCAGGCCTGGGCAAAGAATATTACCAGGCATAAAGAAGATCATTTAATAATGATATAATATTCAACATGTGTCTACCTAATGACATAGCTAGAACATACATGAAGCAAAAACTGATGGCCATGATAGGATAGTCAAAATCAAAATTATATTAAGATATTTTAACACCCCTCTTTCAATAATTAATAGGACACATAGAAGAAAAATAAGAACTTAGAAGACTTGGATAATATTATCAGCCAACTTGGCCAAATTCACTTTTATAGAATTCTCTACCCAACAATAGAATAAATATTCTTTTCAAGTACAGTGGGAGCATTTACCAAGAGAGATCACATTCGTGCCATAAAATAAATCTCAATACATTTAGAATGCTTTAAGTCATATACCCTCTTATGACAATGAAATTAAATGAGAAGTGACAGAATACTTACCTAGAAGTATATATGGGAACTCTCCAAGTATTTGTAATGGATAACACACTTTACAGTAACTCGTTGGTGAGGGTCAGGTATGGTGACTCACACTTATAATCCCAGTATTTTGGGAGGTTGAGGCAGGAGGATTGCTTGTGGCCAATAGTTCAAAAGTAGCCGGGGCAACAGTTGCAAGACCCAATCTCTACAAAAAAAAAATTAAAAAAATTAGCCAGGTATGATGACTTGTACCTGTGGTTCCAACTATGCTAAATATTGAGACAGCAGGATCTCATGAGCCTAGGAGTTTGAGGCTGCTGTGAGCTATGATCACACCACTATACTCCAGCCTGGGCAACAGATTGAGACTCTTTTTCTTTAAAAAAAAAGAAAAGAAAAGAAAAAGGAAATCAAAAGGGGAGATTTGCAAGTAGTTTGTATTTTGAACTGAATGAGAACAAAATATTTTAATATTTGTGGGATGCATCTAAAGAAATATTTAGAGGTCAGTTTATAGCAGTAAATATCTGCATTAGAATAGACAAAAGGTTTCAAATCAGTTATCACAGTTCAACAGACGGATCCCGAAGAAGCTAATAATAAAAAAAAAAACAAGGAGATTAAAGAAAAACTCTAAATAGAAAACAAAAAAGTCACTGAGAAGATCAATAAACTTGATAAATGATGCCAGACTTATCAGCAAAAAAAGATATCGAGAGACAGGTGACATTATGACATACTCTACAGCTATTAAAAAGATAATCAGGATATATGAATACTTTTATGCCAATGAATTCAACAACTTAGATAAATGGGCAGATTCCTTGAAAGGCAAAAACTTTAAAAACCTTCCCAAACATTGTGGAATTTTTATAAACATTTGTGCAAATAAAGTTCTAGGCCAAGAGGATTTCACTGTCAGTTCTACCAGATATTTAGGAAGAAATAGTAGCAGTTCCTTTTTTCTTTCCCCGAGTTAGAGTCTCACTCTGTTGCCCGGGCTAGAGTGCAGTGGCATGCTCATGGCCACCCCAGTGTCAGCCTCATGGGCTCTGGCAATTCCTCCACCTCAGCCTTCCAAGCAGCTAGGATTACAGGTATGTGCTACCATACCTGGCTATTTTTTTTTTTTTTTTTACCGTAGAGATGAATTCTCGCCAAGTTGCCAAGGCTGTTCTCGAACCCATGGGCTCAGGCAATCCCTCATCTTTGCCTCCCAAAGTTCTGGGATTACAGGCTTGAGCCACCACGCCTGACCAATAGTAGCAATTCTACCTAGATTCTTCCAGAAGATTAAAGAAGACAAAATGTTTTTCCAACTTATTGTGGCCAGCATTACCCTGAAACCAAAACCAGATAAAGACAGTACATGAAAACTGCAGACCAGTATCACTCATGAATATAGATGCTTAAGCTCTAAATTAAATGTAAGCAAATCAAATTGAACAATGTATAAGAAGGATTATGCATCATGACTTTTGAAAAACCAAAGAATGTTATTTACCATATTTATACATTAAAAGAGAAAAGTCATATGGACATCACAATACATGTAGAAAAGCAAGCATTTGACAAAATTCCACATTCATTTCTGATAAAATCTCTCAGCCAACGAGACCAGAAAGGGAATGTCCTCATCTTGATACAATGCATCTACAAAAAACTCCAGATAACATTATACTTAATGGTAGAACACTGAGATCAGGAACAAGGCAAGGATGTCTGCTCTTTCCACTTCTATCTAACATTGTTCTGGAGATTAAAAAAAAAGAAAAGACAAGTTGGAAAGGAAAAAGTAAAACAGTATTTACAGATGATATGATTGTCTATATAGAAATTTTGATGGAATCTATTATAAAAAAGCTATTAGAACCAAGAAGTAAATTTTGCCAGGTTTCAGAATATAAGATCAATACAAAATGTAATTATATTTCTATATACTAGCAATGAACAATTGGAAATTATGTTTAAAAACTAATAACACTCATACACAGTAGCATCAAAAATATGAAGTAGGGATGTGTGAGAGCTATGTACTATAAACTGTAAGACATTGTTGAGAGAAGTTAAAGAGTATTACAATAAATGGAGACATACTGTGTTCATGGATTAGAAGACAGTTGTCTTTGACACTTTGGGCTGCTATAACAGAATATCACAGACTGGGTGGCTTAAACAGAAATTTGTTTTTCACAGTTCTGGAGCCTAAAAGTCTGATATCAGGGTGCCTGCACAGTGGGGTTCTTGTTGAGGGCCCTTTTCCTTGGGTCACAGACCATCATCTCCTTGCATCATAACATGGCTGAGAGCAAAGAGATAGAGAACAAGCTCTGTCCTGTCTCCTCTTACAGGGGCACTAGCATCTCATCATGAAGACTGCACCCTCATGACTTAACTGCCTCCCAAAGGCCCCATCTCCAAATACCATTGCACTGAGGATTAGAGTTTCCATTTATGAACTTGCAGGGGACAAAAACAGTCTGTAACAACGATATTGCTGAGATGTCAGTTCTCCCCAGCTTGATCTATAGATTCGGCATGTAAATCAAGGTCGCAGCAGGGTTTTTCTTAGAGCTTGACAAGCTGATATAAAATTCAGATTGTAATTCAATGGACTTAGAATAGCCTAAACAACTTTGAAAAGGAATGAGGTTGGTGGATTTACTGCCTGACTTAAAAGACTATTTTAAGGTTACAGTAATCAAGACTGTGTGGTATCAGCATAAAGATAAGACAAACAGATCAACGCAGTAGAATGGAGTCCAGGAGTAGATCTATGCATATATTGTCAATTGATTTTTGACAAAAGTGCAAAGGAGTTTAGTGGAAAAAGAATTTTTAAAAAATGGTGTTGAAACAACTGGTTAATTAATAGGCAAAAAAATGAACTTAAATCTATACCTGGCACCATGTACAAAAAATAGCTCAAAGGATCGTAGACTTAAATGTCAACCCTAGAACTATAAAACTTGTAGAAGAAAACATAGGAAGAAATCTTTCTGATATTGGGCTAGGCCATAATTTTTTGGGTAAGAGATCTTGGTAAAAGTATGATCCATAAAAAAAAATAAATTGGACAATTTTGTTATTTGAAAGATACTGTTAAGAGAATAAAAAGAGAGTCTATAGATGGGGAAAAAATATCTATAAATCACATATCCAGTAAAGAACTTGTATTTGAAGTATATAAAGAACTTGCCAAACTCAGTATTTAACAAAAAAAGCCAGTGAAAAAATGGGCAGTAGGTTTGAAGAGACACTTTGCTAAACAAAGACATAAATGGGTGGCAAATGAATCAAGACTGTGTGGTATCAGCATAAAGATAGACAAACAGATTAACGCCGTAGAATAAAGATGTTCACATCATTATTTATTAGGGAAATGCAAATTAAAATAGCAATGAGATACCACTGCACACCTGTTAGAATGGCTAAAACTAAAAGCGTGGTGAGAATGTTTGGTGAGAATGTGAATGAACTTGAACTCTGTTGGTGGAATGTAAAGTACATTCACTTTGGAAAACATTTTGGCAGTTTCTTAAAATGTTATACATTCGTCTACTATATGACCCAGCCATTCCATATTTACTAAAAGAAATGATAGCATATATCCATACAAAGATTTGTACCTGAATGTTTATAAGGGCTTTACTTTTAATAGTCATACATTGGGAATAGTTTAATTTGTTTGCAGATGAATGAGTGCAATCCAGTAACACTTAAGTCTGATCCTTCCTACTGATACGTGTCATGGTGTTAAAATCTTATAATAGTTATTCTAGATAACAGAAGCCAGACAAAAACAAGAGTATATGCCACACGATCCATTTACATAAATTTCTAGAAAATACACTTTTTCTGAAGCGCAGACTCAGTTGCTGACTGGGTATGGGGGTTAGGGAGTGGCAGGAGGCAGGAATTATAAAAGGGTCTGAGAAAACTTGGGGGTGATAGTTATGTTTATTAGCTTAATTGTGAGGGAATCATTGGTGCATACTCATGTCAAAACTTAACAAATTGTACACCTTTTGTGTAGTTTATTTTATGTCAGTTGTAGCTCAGTAAAGCTGCTAAATCAATGTTTTTTATTTTGGGTATATGTTGTGATTTTGTTCATTTTCTACTGAAAATCGCGAATGAATTCTAAGGTCACTCCCTTAGTTTGAACTGCGACATTTTCCTGAGAGGATCTTTTCTTGTTAACATTTATCTGCATAGAATGTAATATTGTTCATTGATGCATCTCATGTTTATTACTCCTCAGCACTAAAACAGGCATTGGGAAATCAAAGATTAGGAAAATAAATATATACTGCCTCATGGAACTTAGATCTAGGATTTATAATGATAGGATTGCGGGCATCTATAAAGAAATGAGAAGTTTAGGAAATGGTAGAATTTATGTTACCTAAAAACCTTATAGTATGTTAGAAACAGTGGCTTAGCATTTTCTAGTTCTTGGACAAGGGGATATTTCTGAACTTTCAGGCCATCTGTAAAACGGAGGACCTACTTTATAACAGATTAGAGTAGTACCCTAAAGTATCCAGAACAAGACCTGCTATATTAGATACTTAACAAATACAGCCAGACCTTGGAGATATTATGGATTTGGTTCCAAGCCTCTGCAGTAAAGCAAATATAGCAATAAAGTGCGTCACACAAATTTTTTGGTATATAAAAATTATGTTTACACTATACTGTAAGTCTATTAAGAGTACAATAGCATTATGTCTAAAAAAACAATGAATATACTTAATTAGAAAATTGCTAAAAAATGCTAATGATCATCTGAGCCTTCAGCGAGTCATAATCTTTTTGGTATGGAGGGTCTTGCCTCAATGTGGATGTCAGCTGACTGGTCAGGGTGGTGGTTGCTGACGGTTGGGGTGGCTGTGGCAATTTTTTAGAATAGGCAAAGTGAAGTTTCTCACATCGTATTGACTGGCTTCTTTCATGAAAGACTTCTGGAGCATATGATACTGTTTGATAGCATTTTACCCACAGTAGAACTTCTTTCAAAATTGGAGTCAGTCCTCTCCAAACCTACTGTTGCCTTTTCAACTAAGTTTAGGTAATATTCTAAATCCTTTGTTGTTATTTCAACAATGTTTAAAAAATCTTCACCAGGAGTAGATTCCATCTCAAGAAATCATTTTCTTACCTCATCCCAAAGAAGCAACTGCCTCATCCGATCAAGCTTTATCATGAGAGTTCAGCAGTCAGTCACCTGTTGAGGCTCCTCTTCTAGTTCTCTTGCTATTTCTACCATATCTGCAGTGACTTCTTCCACTGAAGTCTTGAACCCCTCAGAGTTTTCCTTGAGGGTTGGAATCAGCTTCTTCCAAACCTGTGGTAAAATTGATATTTGGACCTTGTTCCATGAATTACATTTTTTTTTTTTTTTTTTTGAGTTGAAGTCTCACTCTGTCGCCCAGACTGGAGTGCAGTAGCCGCTCCCGGCCACCGCAGCCTCCACCTGCTGGGCTCCGCCGATCCTTCCTCCTCAGCCTTCCAAGTAGCTGGAACTACAGGCACACACTACCACGCCTGGCTAATTTTTTGATTTATTGTAGAGATGAGGTCTCACCAAGTTGCCCAGGTGGGTCTCGAACCCACGGCCTCAGGCAATCCACTCACCTCAGCCTCCCAAGGCACGGGATTACAGGCTGAGCCACTGAGCCCAGCTGAATTACACTTTTTTTTATTTTTTATTTTTTAGACAGAGTCTTGCTCTGTTGGAATGCATTGGCAGGGTCAAAGCTCACTGCAACCTCGAACTCCTGGGTCACTCAAGCTATTCTCCTGCCTCAGCCTCCCCAAGTAGCTAGGACTATAGACATGCACCATCATGCCTGGCTAATTTTAAAAATTTTTTGTAGAGATGAGCCTCACTTGATATGTTGTCCAGGCTGGTCTCAAACTCTTGGTCTCCAGTGATCCTCCCACTTTGGCCTCCCAAAGTTTGTGATTACAGTTATGCACCACCATACCTGACTATAAGTGTTCTTAATGGCATCTAGAATGGTGAATCCTTTCTAGAAGACTTTCAATTTACTTTGCCCTGATTTATCAGAGGAATCACTGTTTATGAGAGCTGTAATCTCACAAAATGTAATTTTTTTTTTTTTTGACTTAGAGTCTCACTCTGTCGCCTAGACTGGAGTGCAGTGGCACACTTATGGCCACCCAAGCATTCACCTGCTGGGCTCCGGTGATCCTTCCGCCTCAGCCTTCTAAGTAGCCAGAACCATAGGCTTGCACTACCATACCCACCTAATTTTTTATTATAGGGGTGAAGTTTCGCCAAGTTACCTGGGCTGGTCTGAAACCCTCAGGCTTGGACAATCCACTCTCCTCAGCCTCCCAGAGTGCTAGGATTACAGGTTGAGCTACCAAGCCTGACCACAAAATGTAATTCTTAAATAATAGAACTTAAAAGTCAGACTTACTGCTTGACCTATGGGCTTTAGAATGGATGATGTGTTTGCAGGCATGAAAACATTAACCTTATTTCCATCAGAGCTCTAGGGTGACCAGGTGCATTGTCAGTGAGTAGTAATATTTTGAAAGAAATCTTTTTTTTTTTCTTAGCAGGAGGTCTTAATAGTGGGCTCAAACTCTTCAGTAAATCATGCTATAAACAGATGTACTGTCATCCAGGTTTTGTTGTTCCATTTCTAGAGCACAGGCAGGGTAGTTTTAGCATAATTCTTAAGGGTTTTAGGGTTTTTGGAATAGTAAATGAGCATTGGCTTCAACTTAAAGTCACCAACTGCATTAGCCCCAAACAAGACAGTCAGCCTGTCCATTGAAACTTTGAAGCCAGACATTGACTCTTCCTATCCTAGATAGTGTCTTCTTCCAGTGGAAGGCTGTTTTGTCTGTATTGAAAATTTGTTGTTTAGTGTAGCTACCTTCATCAATGATCTTACTAGCTTTTCTGTATAACTTGCTGCGGCTTCTGTATCAGCGCTTGTTGCTTCACTTTGCACTTTTTTATTACAGAGATGGCGTCTTCAACTTCATGAACCAACACCTACTAGCTTTGAACTTTTCTTCTGCAGCTTCCTCATCTCTCTCAGCATTTATAGAATTAAATAGCTTTAGAGTCTTGCTCTGGATTAGGCTTTGGCTTACGGGAAGGTTGTGACTGGTTTGATCTTCTATTCAGACTTCTCAAACTTTCTCTCTATTAGCAAGAAGGCTAATACTTTACTTTATCATTCATGTGTTCACTGGAGTAGCACTTTGAATTTCCTTGAAGAACTTTTCCTTTGTATTTACAATTTGGCTAACTGGTACAAGAGGCCTAGTTTTCAGCCTATTTTGACTTTTGATGTGCCTTTCTCACTAAGCCTAATCATTTCTAGCTTTTGGTTGAAAGTGAGAGACATGCAACTCTCTCTTTTACTTGAAAACTATTGTAGGTTATTAATTGGTTTACTTTCTTTCGCTTTCTTTCTTTCTCTCGTTTTTTCGTTCTTTCATTCATTCTTTCATTCATTCTTTCTCTTTTTGAGTTGGGATATCATTCTGTTGCCCAGGCATGATGATGACTCACTGTAGCCTTGACCCCCTGGGCTCAAGTGATCTTTTTGCCTCAGCCTCCTGAGTAACTGGGACTACAGGCAGGACCACCACACCCAGCTAATTTTTTTTTTTTTTCTGTAGAGATCAGGTCTTGCTATGTTGCCTAGACTAGTCTCGAACCCCTGGGCTCTCTCCCAAAGTGCGAGAATTACAGGTATGAGCCAGTGTGCTCAGTTTATTAATTGGTCTAATTTCACCATTGTTGTGTCTCAGAGAATAGGAAGACCAAAGGAGAGAGAGAAAGAGAGAGAGAGGGGAATAGCCAGTTAGTGGGGCACTCAGAACACAACACTTAGTGGTTAAATTTGCCATCTTTTATAGGTACAGTTTGTAGCACCTCAAAACAATTATAATAGGAACATCAAAGATGACTGGTCACAGATCAGCATAACAGATGTAATAATAATGAAAATGTTTGAAATATTGCAAAAATTACCAAAATATAACACAGAGCATGGAGTGTTGAAAATGGTACCAATAGACTTGTTTGTTACAGGGTAGCCACAAACCTTCCATTTGTAGAACATGAAATATCTGGGAAGCACAATAAACCAAAGTTTAATAAAACTAGGTTTGTCTGTAGTGGTTAAAATATTTATAGTTTTTTGAAAGCACTGTGAGATATTTAATTGGATTTAAATCATCTTGTGTAAAGAAGTATAATTCTTGACACATTGACCTTTATCTTTTATAACACAAATGATTTCTCTTTTTCCACCAAGCCTAAACAAAGCAACATGCTAACAATCATGGTTCACTAGCCAACTAAAGGAAAATAATTTGTTATGTAATAATTTACATAGCATGAATTATTGTAATAATTTACATAGCATGAATTATCACATATCTGAAAGTACTTGGAAACCATGAAGATGAGAAAATGCTCTTGAGCAGTCAAGCTAGAGGCCAAAGAGCATGCACTATAGTTTATGAACTGGACCTGGAGGGTACAGCTTTGATTCAGGCCTGTTTGTTCTTACTTTAGATATAATTTTTAAAAAGTTTTGTACGTGGTACCATTATTCATAGTCTGTTGGAGCAGGGAAGAGATTGTTTGCTGGACACATGTGGATTTCTAGTAACAAAAAACAGGAGCTGATACGCCTGGCAAAAAGGGAGATGAGAGGGAAAACCAGAAAGTGAACCTAGGCTCTCAGAAAGGGTGCTAGTTTGTTACGCAAGTGGATAGTGCTACAGCTCTGGTACTGTAGCTGTTAATAAACACAGACATTCATTAAATGCTTATTTTATGGCGGGCATTGAACTGATTGTTATACTTGCGTTATTTTATTGAACACGTAACAACAACTATAGGTACATCATTAGCCTCATTTTATTGATGAAGAACCTGTGATTTAGCAAAGTTGTCACATGGAAGTGCAGACAGGACATGAACCCAGGTCTGTCTGGGATTCAAGTGGCCTTCCAGTTACTAGCACAGTCTAATAACTGACTCTATAACCTTTTAAATAAAGGAGCTAAAATATTTAGCTTTTTTTGTAAAGGCTGGAAAGTGTAAAATTATTTTAACTCTTTATTTTAAATAGTTAAATTGCAGTTTTTCCATGAAAAGATGTTAAAACATTATTTTCTAAAAAAATTTGTGAAATATTTTATTTCCTGGAAAGATAAATTTATATTGTAAATCTGTTAAATCTGTGTAGACTTTTGAATAAGAAGTTGTAACTTGATTTTATCAATTAAATTACTTATCTATTAAAGGAAGTGAATCTCTCTAGCTAACCTGTACAAGGACTAAATTAAATCTTTTTTTTTTGTTTGTACTCCATGCTATTCCAAAGGAGATTAGGGCAGTTACTAATCATGTATGTTAATTTGTACCTGAAATAATTGGGGAAAGTTTATGTTGGCCCACTCTGTTTATGGAGAGCTCAGAGTAATCTCTGTGTGTCTGCAGCATGAGCGTACTGAGGGCAGAAGTGTTGTGTTTGTTTATCACTGTGTGTCCTGTGCTTTTAGTACTACCTGTAAATAAAGATGTTGAAGTGTCATCAGTTGCCTATTTTTAAAAACTTCAAATTATAATTGCATGCAGAACATAAAAGCAGTACTTGACATAATTTTTATCTTTGCCTCTTAATTTTATGAACTTTTGTAAAAATTGGAGCCATCATTTTGAAATTCAGTTTTAAATTTTAGTGTTTTACCTGTAAAAAATATGAGGCATGAGGCAAATACTCTCCCAATTACATACCTAAAGGACTCTGTCTTTTACTGAATCTATTATTTTAGTTGCCATTATTGTGTTTTCATAAAAGAGTACAGAATGTGCCAAATGGTTTGGAAAGCTATGTGAGCTTGCCTGCCTCAGTTGCTTTTTCTTTCCCATGTGGAATTATTTACTACAATTTCTGTGACATAGTAGTTTTAAAAAATCCCAGGAATTAGTGTCAGCTCTACCACTTGGCAGATTTTGCTATCTTGGTAAGTTACGTAGCCACCCCATGCCTCTGTCATATTGGAACAATAATATTACCTGCCTCATGGGATTTTTGTGATAAGTAAATGAGTTCATATAATATCTATAAATCACTTAGAATAATGCTTGGCACATAAGGGCTCAATAAATACTAATTATTATTTTTAGGGTTTTTATGAGGCTTAAATTAAATGGGATTATGCATGTAAAGAGCTTAGTAGAGTGTTTGGCATTTATTAAGTGCTCAATAAATGCTAGTGGCTCTAATTTAAATATTCTGGTGCCTGTATGTCTAAAGAGACTGTGTCTTTGGATCTCTGCACATGTCATACCTTTAGTGAATTTATTTTAGACATGAGGAAAATTCATCAGTTTCTATATTGGCTTTTCCCAATAGGTACAAGTTACAAAGTTAAAACACTTTAAATATGTACATAATGTAATTAAATAATTCTGATTCCTAGGTCATTTGTTATTTTAAGTTTTGTTTATTTTTACTATTAAAAAGTATAGCTCTTGAATAATAGTACAGTTGCAGTATCTAACCTGTATTTCTTATTTTATTACTGTCCTTTTTATAGGTTTGTGGAATCTTGCTTCTCTTTTTTCCAACCTCTGTTTATTTGTGTTGATGCCCTTTGCCTTTTTCTTTCTGGAATCAGAAGGCTTTGCTGGCCTGAAAAAGGTAAGTGACTCTAGTATTGCATTAAATTTGTTAAATGAGGAACTAAATATTGTTCATGTTGAACTACAAGAAGTATGCTTGAATTTTTTGAATGGAATATTAAAAGTTTCATTAATAAATAATATTAGCAACACATTGTTAACAATACTATTACATTAGTAATAGTACATTGAATTATCTTCCATGTCCCCTTCCATGAGGAGGGGACATCTTTTAGACCTGTGAGTACTTTTATGGTATGCATAAACTTGGTGGAGTATTATTTTGTGAAATGGATAAACCTGATATATATTATTCTTTCTTAGGTAGAGTATCTGATTTAGTTTAAGGCATGAGTTAGTTTAAGGTATTTTAAGATTCTAAAAATCTTAACATCTATCTTGATATAAAAGTTATTTCACATCTAGTATTTTCAGGATAGTAACATATTACAAAATCAAACACACCATGAGTCAGACTCTCAAGATCCTATGAGCTATTGATCTTAGGTAGACTGGAAGACTGGGAATTCGGCAAACAAGAGACATGGCAACAGCATTGTAAAAATTAATCAAGACTTTACAAGTGACAATAACTTAATCTATCCTTGAATAAAGTATTTTAAAGTGAAGGAAACAGAGTTTTTATTTAAAACTTACGCAGCCCTTTGTCATAAAATTTTGGAATATAATGCAAAGATTTAAGTAGTTAATACATTTTGAGTGACTTTTTTTTTTTGAGTTGGAGTCTCACTTTGTCACCCAGGCTGGAGTGCAGTGGCACACGGCCATCCCAGTGTCGACCTGCTGGGTTCTGGTGATCTGCTTACCTCAACCTTCCAAGTAGCTGGAACTACAGGTGCGCACTATCATGCCTGGCTAATTTTTGATTTATTGTAGAGACGAGGTCTCGCCAACTTGCCCGGCTGGTCTTGAACCTGCTAGCTCAGGAATTCCACTTGCCTTGGCCTCCCAAAATACTGGGATTACAGGCTGAGCCACCATGTCTGACTTTGAGTGACTTTTAAACTCGACAAAGTAAGTTCTAGTGTTATAGTTTAGACACATTACACTTTTTGAGTTTTTAGTTCTATTCTGTTGTGATTTATGGAGTGCTGTGTGGCTATATATCTTATTGTTGAATAATACTATAATGCCAGTTAAATAAATGTGATATTAGAAATTATAAACTATGTATGAATTATTGTTACTTTTTATTTCATATAACTTTATATGGGCTCTTAGTGTTGAAATTATTTAATCTAACACTTTGACAGCTCTTCTAATTTTAAACCTTAGGTGAGCAGCTATAGTTCACGTGTTCTCATAGGCTCACCTTTCTGTTTTTTACCTGTTATGCCTTACATTAACAATCTGCAAATGCAGACTAACAGCTGATTTCATGTTTGTGAATGTACTGAGGTAAGAAAGATTGTGTTTGGCAGTCAAACCTGATATTGAGAAAACTGGCTTTTGTATGTTGGTATTGTTTTTATTTTGTTTTGAGACATCTCTTCATTCTGTGTTGCCCAGGCTGGAGTGCAATGGCACAATCTTGGCCTACTGCAGCCTTGAATCCTGGGCTCAAGTGATCCTCCTGCCTCAGCCTCCTGAGTAGCTGGGACTATAGGCACACGCCACCTGGTGAACTTTTTAATTTTTTTGTAGGGACAGGAACTCACTTTACTGCCCAGATTGGCCTCAAACTTCTTGCCTCAAGCAATCCTCCCTCCACAGCCTCCCAAAATGCTGGGATTATAGGTGTGAGCCACTGTGCCTAGCCAGTATTGTTTTTTTTTTTTTTTAATCATGATGTGTTCTTAAGACTGATAGTTATCTATGTAATGTGAAAGAATTGTACAGTTTTAGTTTAAAGAGTTATTTGACTTTTTTTTTTTTAAAGTAATTATAGGAAGTATTATTGCTGAAAGGGATTTAGCTCAAACTCTTCTTTTATAAGGAGAAAACTGAGGTCTGAGAAATCAGAAGGGAAACAATATTAAGTGGTACTAAATGGCCTAAGGACCACATACATAAAATAGCAGAACTAGACCAAAACCCCAGGTTGCTTCTGAACTTGCCAAAATGTTGGTTGGTGTCCTTCACTTATCAACACTATGAAGAGCACAGTCAAAGTCAACAAGGAAGATGAGATGGCTGGGGATAAAATGTGGATGGTGAAAACAAGAGGACTGTGGAATGCTGGAGAGGAAAAGGGCAAGGTAGGTTTCTGAGCAGGTGCTGTCAGACAGTATGAGAAAAGAAGAACAGCACTCTCCTGGAAGCCAAAGGACAGAGGGTTTCTAGGAGAATGGGATATAAAATATTCAAAGTTAAAGAAGGGCTGTCAAAAATGAAGAGTGAGAAGAAAGCAGGTCATTGGAACTTCTTGAGAAAGTGATTTGTATAGAATTTTGGAACTAAAACTTTTGATGCATATTTATTCATTGAAGAGAGTTTCATTAAGAATTTCCTAAGTGATAGTTATTTTGCTTTTATAGGAGCTTGCTAGGAACATAGATGAAAAGATAGGGCTCCTGCCTTCAAGGAGAAATGAGAGATGCAAACAAAGAAGTTGCAGTTTGATGAACTTTTATGGAACGGGTATTATGGAAAACACTGAAAGGAAGGGATATTTTGACTTGGACAGCCTTCACAAGGGGAAGTCTCTTGTACTCTGCTGGGACTTGGAGGAGAAGCAGGGGCTTACTAGAATGTGGCATTCCAGACTTGAGCCTGGAGTTCTGATACAACTGAGGGAATGGCCAGTACTTAAAATATGTACTGAAAAATAGTGAGAGATGAGTGTCCACAAGTGGCTCATCAGGGTCAAATTCTGGAGACCTGGAGTCCTCTGCCAGGTAGTTTGGATTTTATGTTGTAGAAAACAGGGAACCAACAAAGGATTTTCTGAAAAGAATTTTTTGCATCTACCTTTTAAGTATATTTAAAGATAAATGTGCATTTTAGAGTTTTTACACTTCACAAAGGAAGGGTGAAAAATAGAACATGTGCCTCACAATGCAAAACAGTGTTGTACATACATCGTCTTACTGAATCAATCATGTACCACACTTTGTTCAACAGGACATTTCTACATATGTCACTAAAACTACTATGTTGATGTTTGCTTTAAAAAATGAGAAGTTCTTCCTCTTCCTAACACTGTGTAATAGTACCAACTACAAAAAATAACTGGTAAAGTTCAATAATATTTACCTTACTGTATTAGTTTGACATTATCGAAGTACCTATTTAGTTTATACTTTTTATAAAAATCTAGCTATTAAGTAGATTATTATTATTTTTAAAAATGTGTAATATGGACAAACCCCTTACCTCCAAATTATTTTCTTCCCTTCTTGTGAACTAACAGATGATTAGAAAAGGAACTTGGCTAGATCCTTTGAAACAGAATTAACAATAATCGCTAGAATTAAAATAGAAAGACTGACATAAAAGCCCGTGACATGTCACTTTTCTCCTGTTTTCCCTTATAGACTTAAAGTCAAAAGGAGAATTAGCTAAGGAGGGATCCAAGAAGATCATTAGAAATATTTCACACCTACAGTTGTACAGCAGTTCTTCTCTCTTAATTTTTTTTAGTTCCAGTTTCATTATACATTATTAAAATAATATTATTTTCTAAGCATATCTTTGATTACATTAGTTGTCTCAAAATCCCACTAGGGTCACCAACTGTGTTTTATGATCTCAAGGGGGACTGGAGTATTAAATGATTGTAGGATACAGTCAACATTACCTATCCAGTGAATTTCCAGACAACAGCAAAGGGTTTAAAGAGATTGCATTAATGGCCGGGTGCAGTGGCTTATGCTGTAATCCCAGCACTTTGGGAGGCTGAGTCTGGAGGATCACTTGAGCCCAAGAATTTGAGACCAGGCTGGGCAACATAGCAAGACTTTGTCTCTACAAAAAAATAAAAAATTAGCCAGGCGTGGTGGTGCACACCTGTAGTCAGCTACTTGGAAGGCTGTGGTGGAAGGATTGCTTAAGCCCAGGAGTTAAAGGTTGCTGTGAACTGTGATTGTTGCTGTGAGCTGTGATTGTGCCTCTGTACCCCAGCCTGGGTGACACAGTGAGACCCTGACTAAAAAAAAAAAAAAAAAAGTGCAATGAGGCGGAGCCCAGGATGACTGCCATGTAAATGACTTGAGAAGTTGTAATAAGTAATGTAGAAACAAAATTAGATAATTTGGTTTTAGAATCAGACTGCTTGGTCAAATTACTTCATCTGAACCTTGAGTTTTCCTTCTGTAAAATAGGTATAATAATATTTACCTTACTGTATTAGTTTGATGATTAAATGAGATATTATTATTCATGTAAAACACATAGCCCAAGACTTCACTCAATAAATGTTAGCTGTTATTAAATTACCATTATCCTTGGGGTAGTCTTTAATTGCATTTAACTAGTAGCTATTCTATAAATATCCCTGTTATGTGGGATTCAGAAAGCAAGTGAGTACGTTTAGTCAGCTTCTTAAATTATTCACATATTATTATCTCAGGCAGTTTTAAAATTCCAGATTATATTTTCCTTTTTGAAATGGCATGTAGTGAAGCAGAATAAATCAAGTTGAGCATCCAAAGTAGCATTGTGAAACAAACCTGCTTGAAGATAAAGTGATTCTAGATCCTAGTAGAAATGTTTAGTGAGCTTTAAAATTAAGCTACCAAAGCATGTTACTTTAAAATATTTATATTTTTCCATTTTTAGATTAAGCACATGGAAGTTACAAGTGTTATTTAGTATTGTATAGTTAAGGCTAAATGTTTGAGCCCTTTGATGTTATATCTTTCTGTAATATAGAACCATTTGATATTTATGTGTGTGTTTAAATAATGTATCTTAAAATACATAGTTTTTTATGTAGTACTATAGATTGTATTAGAATTATTTACTTTGGTGCTTTATTGAAGTTAATGTTGTCATTGACCACAGTCATTAAAATGTTTAATATATATGGCTAACAAGTATGTATATTTATGTATATTCCTTTAAAGTTGCTGGCTCATTGGTTACATTGACACATATTGTTTCTGAAATGATATTGAAGAGATGTTAGAAGTATTTCTAATTGGTAGATTCAGCACAATAATTTGAGTAATGACAAACTTGTAATATGGTTAAGTTAAATTCCTTTTTTTTTCCTGTGGCCACCCTCCTGGTGCTGTTTTACTACGTCTAAGTCTGGTGTATCCCTAAATGGCATATGGCCCCACTATATTCCCATGGATTCCCCTGGGCAATCCATGTTAAAACAGCTCCTTGCATATTGTGCCGAGATGCGGAAATTGGCCACTGGCCATGGGCGGATGCAGAGCTTGAATTGAAAATCAAATTAAGCAGAATTCTCTACTTAGTTTTTAATTAAACCACTATGTTAATTCAAACAGGACATTTTAGTCCTGGGGGGGGAGGGGTTGACTATCGTCCTTTTAGGGGCCTTAAATAGCTTTTCTACTCTCTTCTTACTGCGGTGTGTGTTTCTATTTTATTAGGTCCATCTCCTTTACTTTATGATTCTCAAGTGTAAGAGAATATAAGTGATCTTGATAATGTAAACTTTTTTTTAGTAAGAGGCTAACTTTTATCTTAATATTCAAATTTATTGTTAGCAGCTAATGTTTATAAAATTTAGATTACTTTGCTGCCATCTATATGTATTATATTGAGCATTATGCAAGTTCATATGTATTTGAACCTGACCCCATCTTTATTTTTCGACTGTGGTAAAAGGGTTAAATCTGCTGACTTTTGTTTTGTGGTAGAGATACTTTTTTTTCTGTATTTTTAAGTCTTGATTACTTAACATATACCAGATTAGGGGTAAGGGAACATCTTAGGGCAAAAACATCACTGCTGTTCTTATTATACCTCAGATCAGCTGTAGGATTTTTTTTCTCCCTTCTCTGCCCCAGAAAGATCTCTAGATTATATAAATTAATGTCAGAGACATTTTTCAATTTTGTAATGAACTCTGGAAGTATAACCCAATCCCTCTGGCCAGTGTTTAAATGGGAATTAGAAATGTATTTATTTCACATTATATCTTAACATATTATTTTGAATTAAAATATGAGAAAAATTTAATAGCTTAATGAAAGTGAACATCTCTCCATACGAATGTTATATAAATTCAATGACAGATTAATTTATAAACCTAAGAGTTTCTGGAAATAAATTTATATTGTACTTCACCTTAATGCCTATCTTTGATTTGAAGTCATGGCATAAAATTTAACATAAGCAACAGCAACATCCTGACCAATTATCCAAACCATCCAGACATCCCAAAATGTCCAGAACATAGCACACGGTCTGTAGGATTAAGAGGTTAACTCCTATAACTTCAAACAAAGTGCTTGATAATAAAAGCAAAAAGTACAAAATTTGAGGTAACTTCCTTTCTTAATTAATTAGAGTGACCAGGTGGAAGCGAAGAGTTCTGTGCTGGTGCTTGGAATGTCTATAAAGCTGAACAACATGACAGCACAATAGAGGAGGAACAAAGATTTTTTTAATATGTTTCTATCCTGTGTCACAGTTTGAAATTGTCCTGGTTTATGTCCCTTTTGGCAAACTTACATAAAAGTGACCTTGTACTGTATTTTATGACCAGATGACTTTTTCCCCCCAGTGGCTAATTTGTATCAGGCCTCCATCTTAAAGAGACACAGAGTGGGTAGGAAGTCCAGCCTTTGTCTCCGAGCTTTCATTGCATTCTTTCATTATTTTTGCTCGTTTTTTGCCACTGATGATCCATAAATTGTTGGAAATGAGTGATTAAGGAAGTGCTGCTTAGTGTTAGTGGCACATGCGCATATTTGGCATGGTTCTGGTGGGTGAGAGGAAATCATAGACAAAAGGAAAGCTCCTGCTGGGAACCCTGCAAGGAAATTTAACTTGGGTCATGTTTTGATCTTGGTGTTTATTACAGAAAATGAAGTCATATCTCACCGACTATTGTTATGTGTTAATTTGATTTTCCCAACACCTTCAAGAAAAAAATCGTGGAGTAATTCATTAATAGAAATTCTCTACCCTCCCCCAGGTGGGAACACTAGTTTTTACCTTAGAAATATTATACATAAGAATGATTATTTTCATAAGTCTATTCTGATATTGCTGATAAATTTGACGTTTTGGAATTGTTATACTGTAAAGGTATGGCTATAGTGATGTAAAGGGGAGCATTTGAAACATCAATTCCAAGCATATAGGATCTCAGAGAAAGAAATAGTCAAGTATTAATTTGAAGAAATGAGAACATACATTTATTTCAGTTAACAATTGTTTGAGTTTATAAAGATTTTGAATTAAAAATTATTTAGCTCAGGAAACGACATCAATTTTGTCACTGTTCTTAGAACAATTGCATATAGGAAGGAACTAAATTATAGCTTCAATTACAGTATCTGTTATTAAATAACAGCTTTTAAAAAAATATCATTCAGTTTCCACATACATTGTGATGGTATGATAGTTTGAATTGGATCACTATGTAATACTTTAATCTTTGTCTCCGTTTATCAAAGGGTTTTCAAAGAATTTTCTACATTTAAAGGCTAGATTGTATGTTTATTTGCATAATAGTGGCCAAAATAAAAACCATGAGCTTTGGCGATCAGAATACCTTGACCTAAATCCAACTCTTCTCTTTACTGACTCTGTGACTTACTTAGTACACAGTTTTTCGTGTCCACATTTATAAAATAGTTCTAATGGTACTTACCTACTAGGGTTGCTGAGGGATTTAGTAATATCAACTAATATGTTTGTGATGTACCCAAGACACATTATAAGTAGCGGTTATGATTAGGTGCTTGAATGTCCCAGCTATGTAAAATTCGATAAGAACCATTAGGAAAACTTGTGTAGGATTACTTTTTGTATATAATAGCAAAATGATGAAAATTACATTGGTACTGACATATTCAGCTTTTATTTATTTTTTGAAATAGGATCTGTTTTAACAGTATAGGTTGTAAAAATAGGTATTATGTTTAATAGGTAACTAAACTTCAAACTTTATTTTATATGATGATTAAATTACTAACTAATGTCTCATAATGTTTCATAGTTCAGGCCTCTTTGTTAAATGAAGAAAAGCTTTGGCAGAGAGGAAATAAAAAGTCACCAGGTACAGATTTTAAAGTAATTATACTTTTAATTAAACTGGCCCCAATACTCATGAAACAATTTTATAGAAACAATCATTGTTAATTAGAGTATCTTTTCCAAAAGTTTTTTTTGGGGGAATTGAAAACTACCTACTCTTGGTTGGAATGAACTTTATTGAAAGTAAAATTAGATGTCACATTTAGTGCTAGTAGAGAACTTTTTAAGTAATTATGATACCATAGGCCTGCAGGACAAGAGTTCACCAAAGAGACTAGAGTTTGAATTGTTAAAATCTTCTATTTATTTGGCATTTACGCTTGTATTTATTTGTCTATAAAATCATTTATTTAGCATGTCATGATGTTAGTCTTTGATCTATGAAATGCTTGCCGATATATTGCAGAAACTTGGTATATTAATTTATAACCTATTTATTTTTCATTAGTAGATCAGAAATAGAAGTTATATATTCAGATACATCAAAAGCAGTAAGATTGTTTGATAGTTTGATATTAGGTAATATTTTAGGTTGTAATATATCTATTTTTCTTTAAAACTTAAGTCACCAACATAATACTACTTAAAAATTTATTGGTTTGCACATTTTATACTAAAGAAAGGAGTTTGTCATCTAGAAAGACAAGGTCTATTGTTCTGAAGTAAATGAATTTTAAAGCAGCTGAAATGTTAAAAAATGTATATATAAATATCTTTTAGTGATTAAAAATAAGATAAGCAGGCCAAAACTAAGAAAGGGCATGTTAACCTTATAAAAAGAGTTAAATGATCAGTTTTATGGTAAATATTTCCTATTCTTCTTGGAATACAGAGAAAGAAGAAACCTGGTAAGTTATTTTTTGTTGCTAGATTGAAATATTTTTTGCACTTTCTTATTTTAGTTGGGATTACTTGATACGTAATGTTTTCTTTATACATGAATTAATCAATATTAATTATTTTAGGCAGTTGATTTTTAAAACAGACTTGTGAAGGACTTAAAAATTGAGGTATTAGAAAGACTTATCTATCTCTTAATGATTTTTGTATCGTTTAATATCTAGAATTAAGTTGTATTTCTGATGTAATTTTTTAAGAAAAGATTTAGTGAATCAATTTATGTTGTGATAACTTACTGCATTAGATGACTTAAAAATACTTTCATTCAGGACTGGACTTGGTGGCTCAGTTTGTAATCCCAGCACTTTGGGAGGCCGAGGCGAGTGGATTGCCTGAGCCTGTGGGTTTGAGACCCACCCGGGCAACCTGGTGAGGCCTTGTCTCTACAAGAAATCAAAAATTAGCTGAGCGCGGTAGCGTGCGCCTGTAGTTCTGGCTACTTGGAAGGCAGAGGCAGAAGGATCGCCAGAGCCCAGCAGGTCGAGGCTGCGGTGGCTGGAGCGTGCCACTGCACTCCAGTCTTAGCCACGTGTAGTGAAACTCCAACTCAAACAAAACAAAACAAAGCAACTTTCATTCAGTGGTCATAGGATTTCTCTTCTTTTTCTGCCATTACCTTTGTTCAGGCTTCATAATTTCTTACTCAGTTATTTAAACCACTGTTGGGCTGTTTCTCCTGCTTCCAGTCTCCTTCCCATACAAAGTGACCTCTATACTGCCTTCTGGCATTTTTTCTTAAAAATACAGTTGTTTATGTAATTTACCTCCATAAAAATCTTTGATAGTTTCTAATTGCTGACAAAATACAGTCTAAAATTTCTAGCATTATGTATAAAACCCTCTGGAAATGTGACTCCCATCTGTCCTATAAGCCACATTCTCACTAGACTCCCTTGATCGTCGTATGTTGTGTCCCTGCAGACCCCCTTATCTCTACCGAGAACATAGCATGTTCTTTCACAGTTATTTGTCTCACATGTCGTTCACTCTGCTGGGAAATCCTCCCTTTACTTCCTTGCCTGGCAGATTCTTGTTCTTAAGCGTTACCTGTCAGGTGATTCCTCTTGTCTCTCCAGGGGGCCTTCTTTAATTGTAACCTGCTTCTTCTTCCCAGGATAATGATTACAGTTATGTTATGATTGTTTGTTGATGTGTCTTTTTTTCTTATTTATAATACTCTGGTATCCCCAAACATGCATACAGCGATGCATCGCAAAATGTTTTGGTTAATGATGGACTGCTATGACAGGGGTCCTGTAAGATTATAACACCACATTTTTACTGTACCTTTTTGTTTAGATATACTTAGCTATACAAATACCACTGTTTTAAAACTGCGCACAATATTCATTATAGCACCATGCTGCATAGGTTTGTAGCCTAGGAGTATATCATATATCCTAGGTGTGTAGTAGGCTATATTATCTAGGCGTGTGTAAGTGTACATTCTAAGACTGTATCTCCATTGTTAAACGACACATGACTATACTTAGCATACTACAGACAGAGTTCTTGCACTGGGAAAATGAAGCATGAAAGCTAAGTAGTACTCTCTTAGGTCCTATTGACTTGTCAAAGGGGAGGATCTGAAAGTGTTTCAACATAGCCTTGTGTAGGGGGGATGGTCACAGGTTTTTGCACTTTTATCTTTCAGGATGTGATAAAAGCTGAGCCTTTGCATTATTATGGTGCAGCCTGGGCTGTTCAGAACTTTTACAGAATCCTAACCATTCTTAGGACAAGACCTCTCCCCAAACCCCAGCCTGGGTTTTCAACTAGCTGTTTAGCTCTATGATTCCGTGTTTAGAATGAAGTATGGGATAGAGTTTCCTGTAATTCCTAATATGTTTGTCCATTTGATGGGACTGGTGGCCCCAGTTCCCTTGCTGTGTTGGAATTCTGCCTCACTGCAGCCTTCTTGGCTGGTCTTTGGCTGCCTATCTAGATCTTACCATTTTCCTCATCCTGCCATTCCTTTCCAGGGCCATTTTCTCCTGTCAGTCATGCTACATTCCCCAGCTTCCTTTCTTCTCCACTGGTTGATACTGAGGTCTAGCAGGCCTCGTTGGCTGGTGTTCTTATAAGCCATGATGTTATATAAATTGGTGAAAAGGTAAGGTAAACTTTGAGAGTAGTATTAATATTGTTAACCTAATATGTTACATGCCAAATCAAATTCTTACTTGAAATTGGAGCGAGCATCTTATTTCTACTGTATCCGGATATTGCTAAAGACTTAAGTTTATTTAGTACTTTCTAGTTTTTAAAGTATTTTCATGTATTTTATTTCATTTGATATTTTGAATACCTGACAGGTAACCAAGGCATGTTTTATTGCATATATTTTGTAGATAATGTCTTGAGGGCTCAGTTTTCTCATGAAACTCCCAGGGTACGTAGTCAGCAGCAGACTTGATAGTAGAAAACAGAGTTATTTTTCTGTGTTAATGTTTACACAAAATAGTCCTCAAATCTCCTAGAAGTTAAACAAGGGTTTCTGCAGTTTAATTCTATAAGGATACTCAAACTATTTCTACTTTTAAAAAATCAAGAAATACATATCTGTGAATATTACATATGTATATTTTCATTTAAAGCAAAACATGTTGAGAGCTTGTGAATGTGTGTTTGGTGAATATACCAAGAATTATTGACGATCAGGGAGCATGCTCATGATTTCAGTTCTTGATTGATGATTCAGCTGAACCACACAAGCCACAGTAGTGGTTTTGAGCATTATGTGTTTTCTATTTTTAAAAATTTTTAGTCATATATTACTTAACTAATACCTGTAATGAATGATTGGTTAAATATCATAAATATAAGGCACTGATTTTTTAAAATACAAGATAATGAAGGACACACAACTAGTAATGATAAAGATGGTAATTCTGCAGATCTGCCCAAGTTAATCTGGCTATTTTAATACCTCTGTAGAGTTAAAGTTAATTTGTAGGAAATGGAGAGCAGTACAAATACATTTTATCTAATAGAGATACAGTTTTGATTTCTACCTCGTGTAAAAGATAGCCTCATAGATTTCATTTTATTGTACCATAGGATATTATCCAGTTTTGCAAATTGATTTGAGCCTTTTTGGTTGTCTGTGTGTATCTGTGTTTCCCAGGTTATCCTTTGACCTGATTTTAACAAAAATCAAAACCAGGTGGTTCTGCTGCTGAAGAGTACAAGGAACAGATAGGACCGGAGTACTCAAAGGGGAGTGGCAGTCAGTAAGCAGCAGTAACACTTGCCTTAGGCTGAAGTAGTGAATTTGGGTCTTGGTGCCTGAGAGTCTGGTTAATATTTGCAGTGGTCCATCAGGGTACAGGACACCCCACCTACTTACATGCATCCACTCTCTAGTTCCTCTCCCTGAACCTACTGTCATCAGAGACAGAAGATGATAAAGGGAACAAACAGGACAAGAATTCTTAAGTAGAAGAGCAGGCAGGGAATCAAAAGACGAACAAACTTTTGAGGAAAGCCAACACTGTGAGAGGCACCAAACTCAATGATTACCTCAGTTAGTAGAAAAAGAGGATTTCAAGGAGACTTTTATTATTTTATTTAGCATCTGAGATGTTTTTTGACAAAAGGACTTAAGAATATCTAGTCCTAAATATTGCCAGAAATGGAAGCCCTACTAAATAATGCAGAACTGAAGTTACCTCTTTTAGAAGCAAATCTAGTGTTATAGTGCGGCACTTTTAAAAAAGTAACAAAAGGTAAACAAAAAATAACAAGAGCAGTTGTTATAGAGTGTTACCTACAAAAAGAGACTTTCATTTCTGTGTATACACTTTTTTGATGATGAAGTTGATGAACTCTGACATGACCTATTTCATACCACTAACCAAAGTTAGTAATCTCTTGTACCACTTAGCCAAGGAGCAGGCTTTGTTTTTGCCTGTTCTGGATAAGAGCAGGTATCTGGAGGGGCATAGAAATACTTTCATGTACCTGCAGATGTTCTAATGAAATTGCATATTGGTGAATAAAACTAGAATGTAAAACTTAATTAAAAGTCATGAAATCAATGTTAAAATAGTTTCCTAAATTTAAAAATATCTTTATTAGGTAGTCAAAACAAAGACAAATACTAAATGATTCCACTTATATGAAGGATGTAAAATAGTCAAACTCATAGAAACAAAGTAGAATGGTGGGTGCCAGGGGCTGGAAAGAGGGGAAATGGGGAGTCTTTGTTCAGTAAATATAGAGTTTCAGTTTTTCAAGATGGATAACAGATCTTTAGAACAGTGTTGAGTATAGTTAACTCCTGAACTGTACAGTTAAAAATGGTTAGGATGACGTGTTCTTTACTATAATTTTAAAAATATTTATGAAATAAATGGAAAAATTTGAGTTTATTATAAAAAATTTAAAACTCATTAAATAAAATATGTTTATTTAATTGGTTTTAGTCCAATGACATATTAATTTTATTTAAAGAGTGTTTTTGTTGTTGGGTTTGTTTTTTTTTTGAGACAGTCTGGAGTGCAGTGACACCATCGTGGCTCACTGCAACCTTGACCTCCTGGGCTCAAGTAATCCTTCTGTCTCAGCCTCTCAAATAGCAGAGACAGGTACATACCACCATGACTGACTAATTTTTATATTTTTTTGTAGAGATGGATCTCACTATGTTGCTATGGCTTGAGCTCCTGGCCCCAAGATGTCCTCCTACCTCCTACCTTAGCCTCCCAAAGTGCTGGGGTTACAGGTGTGAGCTACCATGTCTGACCTTGATTTAAGTTTGAATCAAGTTTTTTTCACAAATGAAGATTTTGATGAAATGGACACATTTTTAGAATATTATAACTTACCAAAATGGATTCAAGTAGTAAGTCTGAATATATTTAAAAGTATTATTGACATTGAGTCAGATTTTTCTTTTTTTTTTTAAGGAGAGCAGATCTCACTCTGCCACCCAGACTGGAGTGCAGTGGCACACTCATAGCTCAGTGTAACACTGAACTCCTGGACTCAAGTGATCCTACTACCTTGGCCTCCCAAAGCATTGAGATTACAGGTGTGAGCCACCACACTTAGCCTGATTAAGAGTTTAAAAGTTTTCCCACAGAGAATCAAGTTCACACCATTTCCAGGACATTTCTACCAGATTTAAAAGAACAGATAATTAATGTAATATACATTTATCCAAAGATTTAAAGATGAAACCCTCACAATTTTATTTCATGAGCCTGGTTAATTTCAATACTGAAAGAAGACAAGCATGATATGAGAAAGGAACACTGTAAGTCATTCTTATTCACAAATATTTGTGAATCAGAAAATGTTAAGTTAAATCTAGCCATGTACACAAAAGATCATCATCAAAAAAAATTATTGCAGGGTTGACTTAACATTTGAAATTCTATGACTATATATTAGGAGAGTAAATGAGAAAAAACATAAAGTAAGCACCTTAAAAGAGATATAAAACACATTCAATAAAATCAGTATTCATTTTCAATTGATTAAAAAGCAAAGTAGGAGCAAAAGGGAACTTTCTTAATTTGACAGTAGATATCTACCCTAAACTTACAACTGACATTATACTTAATGGTAAAAATTTAAAGCTATTCACTTTAAAATTGGGATGCCATTTAAAATATGTTTTTTTCTAATAATCAACACTATTATTAAAACTCTTTACTAGTATATTAAAACAGGAAAATAAAAAATTAAAAGAAACAAAACAATAATTAACAGATGAATTGCCTATTGAGAAAATCTTATAGACTCTAAAGATAAATTATTCAAATAAGAAATTTGACAAGAAAGCTGGGTACAGGATTAGTATGTTAAAAAAATAAATACCAGCAACAAACAGAAAATCTAATTAAAAATACCTTTTAAAATAGCAAGACAACCTAATTTATGTTTAAATAAATCTAATACAAGATGCTTCAGACCTTTATGGAAACAATATATTGAAAAGCATTAAAGAAGACCTAAATAAATATTCTGTGTTGATGATTTTTGGAGTCATTGGAGAAGTTTTCTTATCAAATGTGACAAGCAGATAGTAAAAACTTAATGGAAGAACAGAAAGTCAAGGATACCTAAAGCAATTTAGAAAAGCAAGGTGATGGAACTTACTCTATCAAATATTTAAGAAATGGACAGAGAACTTGAATAGACAGATATTCAAAGTCTATTCAAAGGAGATATACAAATGACCAGCAAGCACATGAAAAGGTGATCAGCATCACTAATTGCTAGGAAAATGCAGGTCAAAACTACAAAGATATACCATGTCACACCAGATAGTAGGATGCTACTAGTAAAAAGCAAAAACCCAGAAAATAACAAGCATTGACAAGGATGTGGAGAAATTGGAATTTTTGTACATGGAGAACAGTATGGTAGTTCCTCAAAAAATTAAAAATATAATAACCATACGATTCAGCAATTCCTCGTCTGGGTACTTAGCCAAAAGAACTGAAGGTAAGGATTCCAACAGGTGTGTGTGTGCCCATGTTCATAGCAGCGTTAGTCACAACAGTCAAAGGATAGAAACAACCCAAGTATTTATAGATGGATTAATGGATGAACAACACATGGTATATGCACCATACAATGGAATATTATTTAGTCTTGAGGAAGGAAATTCTGACCCATGCTACAATGTGGTGAACCTTGAAGACTTGCTAAGTGAAATAGGCCAGTCATAAAAGGGCAAATTCTATATGATTTCCCTTATATGAGGTTCCTAGGGTAGTCAAATTCATAGAAACAGGAAGTAGAATAGTGGTTGCCAGAGGTAGTGGGAGAGGGGAGAATGGGGAGTTAATTGTTTAATGGATACAGAGTTTCAGCTGGTGAAGATAAAAAGAATATTGAGGTGGATAGTAGTGAGGGTACCACACCAGTGTGAATGTAGTAATGCCATTGTATACTTAAAAATAGTTAAAATGGTGAATTTTATGTATATTTCACTACAATTTTAAAAAAAAGTAAATAGATGATAAACAATGTTTTGTGGTTACCTGTGGACAGGTTGGTGCAGAAGATTGATGTGGTTGAAAGGCTACAGTGGACATGGTAGTGTTCTTTCAAGTTGGGTAGTATTTGCTAGACATAGAAAGATAAGCCAGGCTCGGTGGCTCAGCCTGTAATCCCGCGCCTTTGGGAGGCTGAGGTGAGTGGATTGCCTGAGCCCGCGGGTTCAAGACCCACCTGGGCAGCGAGACCTCATCTCTACAATAAATCAAAATATCAGCCGGGCGTGGTAGCGCGCGCCTGTAATTCCGGCTCCTCGGAAGGCTGAGTCGGAAGGATCGCTGGAGCCCGGCAGGTCGAGGCTGCGGTGGCCGGGAGCGGCCACTGCACTCGGGTCTGGGCGACAGAGTGAGACTCCAACTCAAAAAAAAGAAAGATAAACAGTATATATACTTTTAGTATTTAAAAAATAGAGAGGAAAAGTTATTTATTTCTTGTTGATGGGCTCACATTAACTAGAGATTGATACATAAACATTAACTAGAGATTGATACATAAAACCACACACTTGTTTATTGATTTTAAATGGAAAAATATAAAATATACTCATACATATGTTTGCATATGCACACACACCTGCTTACTCAGAATAGCTGTTATTTATTGAGAGACGTAAGAATTGTGGAAATCTGGGTGAGATGGGCCCAGAGAAGCTCATGGAGGGACTGGTTTGGAGTGAGGGCAGGCAGCCATAAGCTTTCACGTGCATGTTTCCTATTTTGTTCATTGTCATAAAGGCTAGCTCTTCCGTGGTATTTTGGAATTTCTAATGCTTTGTGTAAATGTATCCTTTGCCCCATAAGCAATTTGACATTATTATCTAAATTGTCATGTAGCATTGCTTTATATTATATTCTAAACCTTAATACCTTTTATGTTTCACTACAGTAATGTAGTAAGTAATATTCTAATGGTCTTTCTTTTGTTGTGTCTTTGATGGAGTTTGTATCTGGGTGTTTTATGAAATAAATAGTAGGATATTGGCTAAAATGTCCTATTGTGTTAAAAGTTTCTTGTAGGACTGAGCATTTGACCTCAGTATGAGCTTGCTTTTATTTATTTATTTTTTTAAAATTTATTTTATTTTAAAGATGTGAGGTACAATTCAGGATTCAGTATACAAGTGCTCATTGTACAGGTAAAGTTTGGACCTTCCTTTGGTCCCCAGTTTGCCTGGTTTGATATCAGGTACTCTTATTAATGTTATGTTGTGTGTCTCCCCCTGCCCCGATAGTTTCTGGCTATTGCCAATCTCTTTCTTATAGTATTATGGTAAATGTTCAGGGTCTGCTTATGAGTGAGAATATGTGGTAGAGCTTGCTTTTATGGAATTGAAAATTAATGTTCTGGTAAAAGAAGTCTTTATGTACTTTGCTTTAGGCCCTTTACTGAAATTATAGGTTTGTCTTAAGTATGTCTTAAGCATTCTCTCCCACTTCCCTGTTTCCTTGTTATTTTGTCTTTTGTGTCTTATTTCTGTCATGTGGGGAGGTGGAAAATACAGGACCCTGAGAGCTGCAAACCGGAATTTAAGTGAGTTCTGGCATGTATTGAACATTTTGACCATAGGCAAATTATTTCATTCTTTTGAGTGTTAACATTATTATGTATAACAAAATTACCTTCAGTAAGCACATTATAAAGCAATTAGTAGGAGCTTTACAAATGTCAGTTCCCATTTCTTCTCTTCCATGACATTGCTAACCAAAGACTCATAATAAACAGAAATAGAAGTGAGTCTTACTAGCTAACCAGTACATTATTTTGATGGGATGTAGTATATCAAGATATATTTTTTCCAAATTTAGAATTGTGTTTTAAAATTTTGATATATAGTTCCTACAGTCTTTTTACAATTTACTTCTTTCATTTACATGTTAAAAACTTGTATTAATTTATTTACTTCATTAATCTGGAGAATTTTTATTTGTTTAATATCTTAGAAAATGTCTACTCACAAATTTAAATATAGTGAATATCAATGAACTAGCAATATTAGTGTTTTTATTTTAACTTACCTAAAATACTTTCTTTTTGTCAAGTTTCAATAGCTTGAACATCTTATAGTTGTAATTCTTCCATCTTGTATAAACCATATACAATAAGTACATATGTATATACAATAGAATGCATAGAATATTAATATTCAGAAAAATTTCTTGTCACAAAGCTGTTTTCTTTGACTTGAGACCAAAACTCTTTTGTATATACTCTTAAGGATTACTCTGGGAGCAAAGGGGGAAATATTGGCACTCTCTAGAGATGGTTGTTAATAGTTTTTTCATAGTTTAAAATAATTAATACTTACTTTTATTTTCTATTCTTTATTAGTGCTTCTATTGTTCTTCCCCTGATGACTGCGTGTATATTTGGTGCAGTCATGGTGCCATGCTGTATAAACCTTATTTCAATGTTACTAAAAGACCCTCCCCCCTGCTTTTTTTTTTTTTGAGTAGGAGTTTCTCTGTCACCCAGACTGGAGTGCATGCTCACGGCCACCACAGCCTCAACTTGCTGGGCTCAGGTGATCCTTCTGCCTCGGCCTTCCAAGTAGCTGGAACCACAGGTGTGCCCCACCACGCCTGGCCTTTTTTTTTTTTTTTTTTACTGTAGAGGTGAGGTCTTGCCAAGTTGCCCAGACTGGTCTCGAACCCCTGGACTCAGGCAGTCCTCTCACCTCTCCCAAAGTGCTGGGATTACAGGCATGAGCCACTGCACCCGGCAACCCTTTTTGTTAAATGAAAACAATGGCTTGATATTTATTTTAAATGGTCTGTGAATGTAGAAGTTTTCCTAGGCTTTCCTAATGGGTGGAGACATGGTATATAAAATAGTATTTACATCTCTTACAGGAGGGCAAGATGTCCAGTCAAAACCTTGTTTAAAATGTTCTTCACTATAGCAATTTATCAGCTTCTTGGTAGAGCTTTTTAAAAGTACATTGTGATTTTTACTTCATTGATGTTCAGTACAGAGCACAAAAATTCCAAAAAGCAATTATATCATAACCATTTTAGTGTTTCAGACTATACATTCTGTACTTATTTAAACATAAAATAAATCTATGTGTCTATATGTGTTTAGTCTTTACTAACCTATTTCATCTAATTTAAACTTATTGAAGTAGTGGTAATTTCAGAAGAAATTCTGGTATGAAATTAATGTAATTAATTATATAGCTTACTTTTCTTAAAAACAATATGGTGTCTCATTGGCAGAAAGTACTTTGTTTTAATAGTGTTTCTAACACACTGAGTGCTTATTATGTATGATTTTAGTATGATTTTAATAAAGGGAGTTCATTAAAGTAATTTAGATTTATGAGTTTTCTTGGAGGGAGGCTAGGATAAGTATTTTGAATTTCATGAAATAAAGCCTTGATTCAAATAAATTTAAATCCCTAATATTCAAATTATGTGAAGGAAGTACAACTATTGTAATAAACAGAAGTTCTTATAGTCTTTTGATCCTATATTAAGGTGATTTTTCTTGTTTTTTAGAGAATTGGAGGCCTTCTTTCTTGTTGACAGTGTTTTGTCACTTTGACTGTTGTTTGAAGGATACTTTAATAAATTATTCTGAAATCTGGTCCATCTTTTAGCTCAGTATATGCAAGAATGACATTGATAGGAAGCTTCCCCTTGGGGCTTTCTAGCTTCTGATTCTGACTCTTAATGGAAAAGTGAGCAGTAGGCATATTTTTTGCTTATATGCTGTCCTGCTGGTGATTAATGGTAGTGATAAAAGTGCTCACAATGCTTTTCATTGCTTTGCAGACAGAATCACATCCAAATGTCTAAAAATTTCACGTTACATGCCACAAAGCCTGTATTCTTTCTGCTTGGTAATATTTTTATGATCTCAAGAAAGATAGTGATAATAGCTTATAGATTTTTTAGTACTCATATTAACTAGTTGATACTGAATTAACAAGTGAAATCTCTGATTATTTATAGTCCTATCACCTCTCTTCTCTCTATCCTAAAGTTTTTGAAGGTAAAAAAACTTGCCGTACTTCATTTAATGAACAAATTCATCTTTTGCTATCAGTTTGTCTAAAACTCATGAATATGGTATTTAATTAAGTTAGACAGATTTTGTCTCATTTAATCACAAAAAGAAAATAAAATTAACAAAAAGGAAAACATAATTGTCCTAGACTCTTAGTGAATTATCAGAATAGCAGTTATTTCCTACTATATCAGTTATCTTTAATATTTCATAGGCAGGCATAATTATATTAAATACTTCTGATGACTTGCACTATAATAGTTTTTTCTATAATCATAATACTGCTAATTTGCTCTTTTTTATGTAGATTGATAATTGGATTGAACAGATTTTTGTTTATGAGTTATCTACTGGCTTTCAAAAGAAATGCTGACCAATTTAAAGTAACTTTTTGAGCAGTTTATATGATTTGACTTCAGAGGAGTTTTTTGGCTATGTTTCTGACTTGCATGTGAGTATATATTTCAGATACTTCTTATTGTTTGTATATCTGTAATAGGAAAATCATTGTCTTGGATAGGTATGGTGGCAGTAGGACGAGAAGGGATGAATTCAGATTGTAATTACACAGTAGAATCAGAACTTGATTAATAGAATTTGACTGAACCAAGGCTCAAGGCGTGTGTGTGAGGTGGGGATAGGATTTAGTAGGAAAGGTAGGCGGTGGCAAGGATGTTTCCAAAGTGCCTGGCTTAAACAACAAAGTGGATAATGATGCCATTTATTGAGGTCTATGACACTGAAGGAGGAGGAGATATAGGGAATAAAATCATGTGTTTGGTTTTAGAATTAAGTTTAAGGTGCTGTGAGATGTTTGGTGGAAGGTGGTAGTTGGTATATATAGGTCTTGGCCACAGTGGTGAGGTTCGAACCAAAGTATAACTTCAGAGTTGGCTACATGAGGAGGTAAGATCACCTAGGTGAAGATCTGAGCAATGTATCTGGTGAAGCATTTTATCGGAATCAGTTGGGGTATCACTTTGGGGTTGGTGCTCAAGAATTGGCAAGCCCCTTGGTAATTCTGATGCATGCTGAAGTTTTAGAAGCACTTATATAGCATGTGAAAAGAGGAACATCTGAGATTGAGCCATGGGAGAAAAGGGATCCAAGATTTATATATATATCATTATATATACATGTGTGTGTGTGTGTGTGTGTGTGTGTGTGTGTGTGTGTGTGTGTGTGTGTATAAAATGAAAGAAATAGAAATGGAAACAGAAACTAATGTGTAGAGGAGGGAAGGTGAGGGACTCACATACTACTCAGCCATGTCTTACTGAAGCAGAGGTAAAGTCAACTATAGTATAGAAAGTAGAGGATGAGATTATGGATTTTAAAGGAAAACATTTTACATTTTTAAAAACATTGTGGAAATTGTTAAAGTCAGCCAGCAATCATTATAAATATTACCAGGTAGCATTGAGGGCCCACTCTGGAATGTAACAAAAATTTCCCATGGGGTATTTTTTTTTTTTTGAGTTGGTGTCTCACTCCGTCACTCAGACTGGAATGCAGTGGCATGCACACTCACGGCCACGCCAGCATCGACCTGCTGGGCTCAGGTGATCCTTCCACCTCAACCTTCCAAGTAACCGGAACTATAGGTGCTTGCTCCCAGGTCCGCTAATTTTTTGATTTATTATAGAGATGAGATCTCGCCAAGTTGCCCAGACTGGTCTTGAACCTGTGGGCTCAGGCAATCCTCTCATCTCGGCCTCCCAAAGTGCTGGGATTCCAGACTTGTACCACTGCGCCTGGCCTCTCATGGTTTTATACAATTTTTTTTTTTTTTAAACAGGGCTGAGAATAAAGGAGTGAGCTGCCAGTGGAATTGTTTAAGCTGGTTTGGTAGAAGTCAAAGGCACAAGGAATAAAAGAATATTTTTGGTACTGGATTATCACCAAAATATACTAGTTAACCATAGGGTTTAGGCTAGGGAACTGGAAGACTGGAAGGATTGGGAGGGAAGGACCAAGGGAGTAGTGGTCATGAAGATGAGGACATAGAGCTAGGTGAGGAGACTAAAGGTGTTGGAGAAAAATAGAAAGTTGAAGACTGAGAGCAGTTTCAAAGTTTGAGATCTTAGAAGTGGGCCTGAGAGATGGTGGAAGAGGATTATGCAAGTGTGGTTGGCTACAGTAGTATGAAGATTAAGTTCATTGGAATTGAGAGTATAAGCAAGTACGTCGTTTATGAGGGTAGGGAATGTGATAAGAAGTTCTTGTGAACCAGGTACTCATATCACTAAGAAAGGTGGGATTGTTTATAGATGGTAGGTGAAAAAGATGAGAAGAGGGTGATAAGATGGCATTAGAAGGTGGTATAATTTTAATTTAGAAACACAAATGATATGTGAACTCTCAAACCTTGGAAATTTCAAAGACAAGGTAGTAATTTGAGTCATTATAGTAAACTATTATATTTTGTTTACTAAGCATTAGAAATTGTGCTGAGCATGTTACATATGAGCTTTATGACAACTGTATAAAGTAAGGGTGTTATTAATATTCTCATTTTACACAGGAGGAGGCACAGCAGGGTTTAATAATTTGTCCAAAGTTATACAGTTAATAGGTGGTAGAGGCAGGATTTGAGCCCAATCTGCTACTGGAGTTTGGAGCTCTTAACCAGCTTACTATATATTGTCTGTCTCATAAACTGAACTTGGATGTTTTTTAAAAACTTTTTTGGGTGCCAATTCCTTGGAAGTTAATTATTAAGAAAAAAAATTAAAAACTGAAAAGAACATTAGTTTGTACTCAGATTACTTAAGCCGTACACATCTACTCTAGAAAATTTGGAAAAAAAATAGAAAGCATAAAGTAAGAACAGAAAAATTATTCCTCATAATTGTAATCTGAGAGATAAGACTGTTAATATTGATCACACATCTTTACATATTTCTCCTAAGTGTACTTTTAAAAAAATGAAGTCATACTGTACATATGGTAAGACTATATTATGAACATTCAGCATGATTTAAGCTATAATACCTTACTTTGTGGAAGTATCATATGATTAATTAAATCTGTCTTTTATAATTGGATGCAGAGGTTGTTAGTTTGTGTGTGTGCGCTTATCTTTGTTAAGAGTTAACAAAATTGTCTATGAAACTCTTCATTTTCAAAAAATTTGAAATAAAATTAGCATAGGAATTCTATGTTATTTTGAACTTTAAAAGTACTCATTTATAAAACTATCTGTTTCCAGCTACTTGGAAGGCTGAGGTGGAAGGTTCGCTTGAGCCCAGCAGGTCGAGGCTGTGGTGGCCATGAGCATGCCACTGCACTCTAGCCTTGGTGACAGAGTGAGATTCTGACTCAAAACAAAACAAAAACCTGTCTGTGCCAAGGAGTTTTATTGAAGGAAGTTCCTTGTTAATATTTTTAATTTCTTCAAAGGATCTTAAAAAATATTTTCTGTGTTTTACTTTGTCAGTTCTAGAAATTATGTTTTCCTAGAAATATGCTCTACTTGTTTCATTTGTTTTTCAATTTATTAACAGTTATGCTTGGTATTCTTTTTAAAATGTACTCTACATCTTGATTATATTCTTTCTTATTTCTAATGTGTTTTTGCTTTTTTATTCTCTTGATTGTTTTAGCCAGACATTTATCTCAGTTCTTTTCAAAGAAAATATTTGGATTTTTTTTTGTCCTACTGTTTTGCTCTTCTTGTTCATTAATTACAACATTTATCTTAATTTCCTCCTTTATTATGCCTTACTTAGGTTTATTTTGTTGTTCATTTTACAAATGCTTGAGTGTTTTATTTTTATCCTTTCATCATAAAACTCATTTGAGTATATGAATATAGATTTTACTGTACCTTCTAAATTTTGATAAGGTATTCTTGTTTTGTTACTTTTTAGGTGGCTTATATTGCATTAGTATATTTTAATTTAAACTTTGTTGTTAATTTACTCTATTTGGATACTTTAATTTATTCTTTGTTGTTAATGTAGTAGTTCAGATAAGGTTTAGAATTTGATGTATTTTGCTAGGTGCAGAGGTGCACTCCTATAGTTCCAGCTACTCAGGAGACTGAAGTGGGAGGATTGCTTGAACCTGAGAGTTCAAGAACAGCCTGGGAAACATAGCAAGATTCCATCTTTAAGAAATAATAATTTGACATGTTTTTTTGAGACTTAATTTTGAATTCATTTTTGTAAATTTTCCTTGAGTAATTGAAATGAAGTTATATTCCCTATAGGCAATTACTTTATTAAGTTTGTTAAATCAATCTTTTAATTGTTTTTCAGATTCTGTATAACCTTGTTAATATTTTTCCCTTCTTGGTCAGTCACATACAGATAGAGAGGTGTGTTGGTGTGTTAGGAGAGACCTTCTACATAGGTCCTAAGCACTCCGGCCTGTTCTGCTAGGTATGCCAATACTGTGAGGTCTTGACTGCTCTTTACCTGGGCCATCTGCTGGGGTTGTATTTATGTAGGGATGAAGTGATGGCTCCCTCTGGGCCACAGAGCCACCTTGCTTATTATTGTATGTTGTAAAAGCAATGGCTTTCCCATGCTCAGTGTTCTTTAGCTGCTGCACAAATCCACTTGATGTGTAATATCCAACTGGGCTGATGGCATCACACCATAAGACTTGGGAGCAAGGGGAAATAACATACTGATGCTCATGATACTTGTTATACCGTGAGTAATAAAGTCCTTTGTTCTGACATGAAAGTCTTGTGTCTTCTGCCAGCATCCATGTAACAGTAACAGACTAGCTTATTAATTTGTAAGGAGAGAACCAAACCCCAGACCTGAAATTTTGACAATGAGATTGGATGATAAAAAGGAAGGAAAAGGGCCCTGTAGGCCAGGTTTAGTGATATGAATAGACTATTCTGGTTGTGCATGTGCTCAACTCAGTGGTGAGAGGAAGAGGGAGTAGAAAGGGGGAAAAGGGCGCCCCACTGTCCTACCTATAATGAGACTGAATGGTGCTTTGGCTCTCACTGGCACTTTTCTCCTGTGGGAGGAGGAAGGGATGTTAGTGTGACACTAGGGCAGCAGGCCTCCCAGCCTTAGTCAAAAAGAATTGTGGGTATGGCTGCTGAGTCAAGGAGTCCCAGACCTGAAATGAATGGTGTCGGCAGTGAGGACCTTGCTCTCCAGTGTGTTGCTTGGAGTAGACTGCAAACATTAGAAATTCATTTGGTGAGTCTCCATGGGTGGCTCTCAAAGCAAATGTGAATGCAAAGCCTTGCCCAACAGTACTGTGCACACACACACGGCATGGTGATAGAGCTAAGGCTGGGGGTGGAGTGACTGGAGGCTGCGAGACTTCAGGGCAGAGCATGGCAGTCTATGCAGGGTTTAAAGGACAGATCCACAGGCCAAGGTGCTAGCTGCAGGTATATGGCAGAGGAAGTTGCATAGGTGCTCATTTACTGACCTTGGAGTAAGGGACCAAGGCGGACAGTGCCTGTTTGTCCCTGCCCTTCGCTTCCTATTGCCCTCCCTTCCTGCCCCTACTCTTTTCCCCTCCCCGTTATCGTCTCTTCCTGCCTGCACTCCGCACACTCCCAATGAGAGATGGAGTAATCTCCTGGCAACTGTTGCTGTAGACCCCAAGTCAGGCACATATGGCTCTTCTTCATCAGTGTTCCCACGGTGGGAAAAACACTGAATTTAACTGATAGGGTTTGGACAAGACTCACAGTTCAGGTGACTTTTTGAGGAGGGCCTTTGGGCTTATAGTGCTGTGTGGCTTGTACTGCTGACTGTATAATTGGTATTGATGTTTTACATGCTTACACCATGCATGATTGGCTGCAGGGTCTGTCCTCTCCTGTTGGCCCAACAGAAACAATATAGGATCCAAGAGGAGAAGCTTTAGTGAGAGACTTACTAGCTCCCAAGTACTCAGAGAGGCCATTTCCTAATATTGCAGTGCCTCCTACCAGACACGATATCCAAGAAGGCTCCTAAGAAAGGGCAGCTGTTAATCTCAGCTCTTGGTGAAATGGATTGCCGGGACCTCCCCGGTGCTTACCATAGGCTATGTTCTTACGCTGACTGTGTAGAAGGAGGAGTCACAGCAAACCTACTCTATATATACATCAGCCCAAGCCCTGTGCCTAGTCTGTGAATCGGGGGGGTGGCGGGGGCATGGAAAAAAAAAAGAAATGAAGTGCCTGACCGGTGGAGGCCCTGTGACTTTCTAGCCTGACATTCCCACTTTTGGATGGAGCAAATTAGATTCCATGACCAATAAGATTGAAGGGAACAAATAATTCAAATACAAGTAGTCTATTCTAGAGCTCAACCTGCCAGGCCCTACCTGGCATCAAGTTTTCATGTGAAAAAGGAACAGTTACTTCTTGGGGAAAAATCCTGTCCCTTGCTCTGCTGCTGAAGCCAAACTGTCCAGTGAGACACTCAGACCCCAGAGGCTTCCCTTACTGTCTAGGCTGGGCTCACTGATGTTTGGCTGACAGTGTCCACTGAGTAGTGGCAGGCAATATAAATGGACTCTTAGCCAGGCACAGTGGCTCACATCTGTAATCCCAGCACTTTAGGAGGCCAAGACAGGAGGATTGTTTGAGCTCAGGAGTTTGAGACAAGCCTAGGCACCATAGCAAGAGATCGTCTCTACAAAAAATAAAAAAAGTAGTCAGCCATGGTGGCATGCACCTGTACTCCTAGCTACTTGGGAGCCTGAGGTGGAAGTATCGCCCAACCTAGGAGATCGAGACTGTGGTAAGCAGCAGTCATGTCACTGTACTCCAGCCTGGGTAACAGTGAGACCCCACCCCAACTCAAAAAAAAAAAAAAGAGTGAGACACTTGTGAATTTTTTATTTTTCAAATTTTAAATGAATTTTTAATATCAAGTTTGCATACACATACAAGATATAAAGAATAAAATTAGTCTATTTAAATATAGCAAAAAGAACAATAATGAAGCCCTCTGTACTCATCATTTAAACTAAAGAAATAGAATATAATATTATAGTGAATAGTAAATTTTATCAATATAAAATGTCCTACTTTGTCCCATTTAGTGTTTTTTGATTTGTATTCTATATTAAGCCAGAGAGACTCTTGTATATTTTAAATTACATTTAATTAATAACTTTTAATCATCCCTTTCACTTTTATTTTTTAGTGTTACTTTATTTTAGACATGTTTTATACAGTTGAATTTTATTTTTTACCTAGTTTGCGTATTAGTAGATATATTTGGCATTATCCTTTTCTCTGTTTTTTTGTCTTTATATATTTTGTTTGCTAATATTTTGCTAAACTTTTTTCTGTGTTTTACTGTTAGCTGTTTCTTTTTTGTGCTTTTCTCTGTATCTTAGAAAGTAATATTTCTTTTGATATTAGTTACTATAAATGTTACTGGTACTATTACTTTGATGCTAGTAAGATTAGTGATAACCTATTATATCTTATTTATTTTATTTTATTTGAGTTGTGGAGTAGCAGATTTGCTACATAAGTAGGTGAAGTTTGAACTTCTAGCTGGTCCTCTCTCCCCCAGTAGTGGACCAGGTACCCATTATATTGCCATGTGTCCTCTTTCTTCCTTCCTCCCTTTCCCTGGCAGTGCCCAATGACTGCCAGTGCCACCCTTGTGCTGATGTGATTAGTGTTCAGGGTCTGCTTATGAATGAGAACATGTGTGCGGTATTCAGTTCTTTGTTTCTGTGGTAGTTCACTTAGTATAATGGTCTCCAACTGCATCCAAGTGGCTGTGAAGGCCATGATTTTACTCTTTATGACTGCATAATATTTATTGTGTATATATACCACATTTTCTTTATCCAGTCCACTTTTGATGGGCATCTGGATTGGTTTCAAGTTTTTGCTGTTGTGAATAGTGCTGCAATAAATATCCATGTGCAGATGTCTTTTTGGTAGTACAATTTATGTTCCTCTGGGTATATTTCCAGGAAGCCTTAAGTTTTTAATAGCATTATTTAATTTTTCTACTGTCAGAATAAAAAGGGAAATATTATCATTTAAATGACCTCTATTTAAAATGAATTTTTTCTTCAACTTTTTCTTTTCTCTCATCTAAACATCTTCACAAGATAATCTAGAATTGTTATTAAATAACGTATCTTTCAAAGATATTTTTGATGTTACATTTTAGTTTATAACTATATATATAATTATCTCTCTTTTTTTCTGTCTAGGTAGAAAGGGAGAGGTGGGGCTTAGAAGGAAAGTGAGGGGACGGGCTGGGGTTCAAGAGAGTGGGTAGGGGCTGGGGCTAGGGCCAGGGGAAGAGCAGGGAGCAGAAGGGGAGAAGGAAGGTGGAAGGTGTGGCGGGGAGACAGGGAAGCCAGAGAGAGGATGGAGGGGAGGAAGGGGGAGAAGCGAGTGGGGTGGGCAGGAGGGGAGAAGCAAGGGGGCAAGTGGGAGGGAGCAAAGAGAGGATGAAGTGGAGAAGAAGAGGGTGGGAGGGCCCAGGAGGGAGAAGCGAGGGGGCGGGGTGGGGGAGAGAGAGGAAAGCCAGAGAGAGGATGGGAAGGTGGTGAGAAGCGAGGGACAGGACTGGGGAAGTGGGAGAGGCAAGGCCAGGAGGGAAACGCGAGAAGCGGGGGGGGGCGGAGAAGGAAGAAAGCGAGGAAAAGGATGGAAGAGTAAAAGCGGGGGAGGAGGGGCAGAAGGGGAGAAGGGAGTGGAGCGGTCAGGAAGGGAGCAGCAAGAGGGCAGGTTTGGGGGAGAACTATATGTATATATTAAAAGAAATCCTCGACCAGGCATGGTGGCTCATGTCTGTAATCCCAGCACTTTGGGAGGCTGAGGCGAGAAAATTTCCTGAGCCCTAGGGTTCAAGACCAGCCTGGGCAACTTGGTGAGACCACCTCTCTACAATAAATCAAAAAAATTAGCCGGATGTGGTGGTATGTGCCTATAGTTTCAGCTACTTGGAAGGCTGATGTGGAAGGATTGCCTGAGCCCAGCAGGTTAAAGCTGCAGTGGCCACGAACATGCCACTGCACTCCAACCCGGGTGACAGGGTTGAGACTCCAACTCAAAAAAATAAGTAAACAAACAGTAAAAAAATTACCCTTGTTCACTAACAAGTCTGTGTAGTCACCTCACAGTCCTTTGGGAAGGACCAGGTAGGATGGTGCCTTGGGCTCCCATATCCAACATAGCCATGAAAGTTTGAGTCCCTCTTCTCCCTGAAGTCCCCCTGCATACTCAGAGGGCTTTCATTCCCTCTGAGGACAGGGGAACTTTCACTTTGCCCCAATCATCTTTTTTTCTAAAGTATCTGAAGTCAGAATTGAAGGGAAACAGGGATGAAAGAGTGTGAGAAAGTGAATGACCCACATTATTAAGCAAGCAAGGCACCTTATCTTGAGTGGCCTAGTGGCTGCTTGTGGTTCAACCAAACTTATAATGTCTTTGATTTATACAAAGTTCTACATCCTCTTTCGTGGCACTGCTTATTCAGTTTCAGGGCTCTTTGATTCATCAGCTATACCCATGGAACCTTTTAGCTGATACTATAGGGCTTACTGTTACACTATCATGGTAGCATCCCTTCCTGCTTCTGCTTAGAGGAGAGGGAGCAACAGCCAAGCCTCCAGTGGGCTCAGCCTCACTGCCTGCACACACTGTAGCCTTCAGACAGGCATCAGCAACAGGACTGTTTGGGATCCCTGCTTTTCCCACTTGCCTGCTATTCAGTAAGAGCATTCACTACTAGATCCTGGATATCTTCTCATATTTCTTAACCCAATAGTCCCCAACCTTTTTGGCATCAGGAACTAGTTTTATGGAAGAACATTTTTCACAGATCAGAGGGAGGGGGAGTGGTTTGGGGATGATTCAAGTGCATAACATTTATTGTGTACTTTATTTCTATTATTATCACATTATAATATATAATGAAATAGTTATACAACTCACCATAATGCAGGATCAATGGGAGCCCTGAGCTTGTTTTCCTGCAATTAGATGGTCCCATCTGGGGATGTTGGGAGACAGTGACACCCGAAGTGTGTTGCTTATGTCCAGTCTACTCTGTAGTTTCCTTTTGGTTGCTATCACTGCAGAACACCGTGCTTCACAAAGATAGGATTTTGGAAATGAAAGCAGGCTTTTCAATTCTGATCTGACAGAAGGCGGAGTTCAGGTGGTAAAGTGAGCCATGGGGAGAAGCTGTAAATATAGATGAAGTGGGGATGGGGAGGAGACCTCTGCTTTAACCCATCCTGTGTGGGCCCTTGTTCTTTCTTTTCCAGAGGCCATGTCTCTGTTAGCCTCCTGTCCTCATCACCAAAAACTGTCAAGATCTGTGAAGGGTCCAAGATTTTATCCTTCTTACAAATCAACTAGTTAGTCTCCCAGTTTCATGAGATTTCTGGGTAAGAGACAAAAGGATTTGTTATAAACAGCACAGTTAGTACATGGGCTTCTTGTTGGTGTTGACCCCAATCTTCCCGGGGACAGCACAAAACAGCATCCACAGTGGGCTAGTTTCTCTTGTGAGGAACCATGAGCGTAGGGAACCCACAATATTTATGATGGACTACAAACAAATGTGTCTGACCTTTGCTTGGAGGGGAACATTATCATACTAGACAGTAAAAAAACTTGTCCTCTTCTTTGGAGAGAGATGCTGTCCCTGAATTCTAAGACCGTCTGTGTTACAAATATCCTTGAGGACAGTCCCAAACAAGATCTGTCCCTACCTCTACTTATGAGATGCACAGACATATGAGATACCGATGGAGCATTGTCTCCCAATACATGGCAGCATATTTGAAGAAAACAAATTTAATTACTAAGAAATAGTTCTTACCAAAGTATCAGGGGAAGTTTATAAATCTTATAGTGATTGCTTTCCCAACATTTATTATCATCTTAATTCTATTATACGTATTGGGATGATCCAAGTGCATAACATTCATTGTGCTTATTGTTGCATTGTTATAATTACTTAATAATTATAACTTTTCTTTGGACAGAGGTGTTTTAAATGGTTCCAAAGAACCCTCACTGTGTAGTTTATATAGTGTAACACTTCTGACATTGTTATACTTAGCTCATAAGTTTCACACTTCCAAGACATGTGTTCTGTGTTTTAGGAGCCCTTCTCATGTATTTCTTAGGGGCTGACAGGAGGCAGGGAAAGACAGAGCTGAGAGTGTGTGATATGTAAGCACTAGAGTACCTCTTCCTTCCGTTTTATTTATAGGTTTTCCAGAAAATATTGAATGTGTAATAAAAAGATTAATGCTTAGAAAAAGAAAGGGAGAAAAGGAAGAAGAGAGAGAAATCACTGTTAAAAGGTGGTGGTTACATTTTGGTACCCTCAATAGTTTGAAAGTTGTGAGGAATCAAAGGATTTTTCAATCAAGTAGTAGTGTGTTTTGCTGTAGTGTATTTTGTAGTAGTGTGTTTTCTGAGTGTTTGTATTTCCTGTCACTTGAATAATAACTACTTATGAGATCTTATGTGTTAAAATACAGGTTTAGGCCGGGCATAGTGGCTCAGCCTGTAATCCTAGCACTTTGGGAAGCCAAGGTGAGAGGATTGCCTGAGCCTGGGGGCTTGAGACCAGCCCAGGCAACTTGGTGAGACCTTATCTGTACAATAAATCACACACACACACACACACACACACTCTCTCTCTCTCTCTCTCTCTCTCTCTCTCTCTCGCTCTCTCTCTCTCTCTCTTGCTCTCTCTCTCTCTCTCTCGCTCTCTCTCACACACACACACACACACACACATGCTCTAGCCAGGCTTGGTGGTGTGCACCTGTAGTTCCAGCTACTTGGAAGGCTGAGGCAGAAGGATAGCCTGAGTCCAGTAGGTCGAGACTGCGGTGGCCATGACCATGCCTCTGCACTCCAGCCTGGGCAACAAAATTGAGACTCCAACTTAAAAAAAAAAAATACAAGCCTAATTCATTCTGATTCACTGGCTTCCCTTGCTGTGAACACTTAAGATGAACTGACTCAGATTTGAGGAAGTATTTTAAATCTGCCAAGGGAAGCCCTGTGGTAAGCTTATGATAATGTTGAAGGACTAGTAAGGAAAAGCCACTTCACCTGAGGTCATCATTTAGGGCTAGGAGTACTTTATGGTTTTTTAGAACATTTCCTAACTTCCTATTGAATTTGAGGAACTGGGGTGCTGTGATTAAAGTGTAACCTATTCCTGAAATTAAAAAAGAATATTTAGGACAAAATTGAAATAAGTATATGTTTTGGTTCTTTATAACTGATATCTCTAAACTATTTTTAGTATGCAATGAAAGATTACATGATTTATTAGGAAACATGGATGCACTTATAATTTTATTTGTTGTGTTAGGTATTGCAGGATAGTGCATTGCAATACAAATATCAATATGAACTAGGTACAGATTCAGTCATTTGGTGACTTTTCAGGAGTATAAGAAAGTTTCTTTTCCTGCCCTGTCCAGCAGTTTCCAATTTTAAATGTCTGGCCTCTAGTTTTGTCCTGAAGTCAGAATTTGTTTTACATTTAAAACAAAATTGTACATAATGATTTCTTATTATATTCCAGCCTCATGTATTAATGAAGATTCTATATAGTGAGAAGAAAGGAATTATATATCATTAATAAAATTAATCTATATGTGTAGTTTATAATGTTGGATTACAATGAACAATTCTTGAGCGGCACACTAGAGGGCTCCGGAGTCTGTAAGGAGCTACATAGATTTCATTCTAATGGTAGCTGGTGCTCTCCTGTAAAGTGGTGCATTGTGCATACACCAGGTTTAATGTTCGCTAAACTATTTGGCTGTTTGCCATAATTAGCCTTCTAGTCCATTGATTAGAGTCACAGATAGAAATTTGCTAATCTACTTTGTTAGTGAAAAGTGTTAGGAAAGTAATTACTTGTTAAAAATGGTTCTGCAAATGTTTTGTGTAGGTTTTTTTTTGTATTTTATTCCAAGCTTAATAATATTCTCCATAATTTTGTACAGAAAAGTTAGTCTAAACATAAAGAACTATAAGCATTTAATGTTTTTTCCTATTAATTAATACAATTTTTCTCCTTTCATAGGATATTGTTATGTCTTTCTATGGGCAGAAGCTTTATTGTTTATGAAATGAAATAAAATACTAAAATTATATCTCTATGATATTTTTCAGGGAATCCGAGCTCGCATTTTAGAGACTGTGGTCATGCTGCTACTTCTTGCATTATTAATTCTTGGGATAGTGTGGGTAGCCTCAGCACTCATTGACAATGATGCTGCAAGTATGGAATCTCTATATGGTATGGATTTATTTGTTCTAATCTGTTTCTGTACTGGTTACTATAGTTTGGGATATAGTTACACTTTCAATTTTTAAAATATTCTAATAATCATTTATATAGCTAATGCTTGATGTCAGTTTGCAGAATTAAGAAGTCTTTAGCTGTGTTTAAGAAATGAATGTTCATTTGATTAATAAATGCAGAATGAGTAAGCAGCTTTTCAGATTTTTATTGCTTTTTTTAAACTTTTTTTTATTTTAAAGATGTGGGGTATAATTCAGGATTCGGTATATAAGTGGTTTGTTGTTGTTTTTTGTTCTTTAATTCCATGGCGGCTTTCCCCCCCTCCAAACAGGTTTTGCAAAAGGGTTATTTCTTGTTCTTCTGTTTTAGATCTTCTTATTGCAATAATTTAGAGAATTATATGGTTTAGTAGACTCAAATGGGCAATTGTGATGTTTAGTATACATTAAGATATACCAAGCCGGGCTCGGTGGCTCAGCCTGTAATCCCGCGCCTTTGGGAGGCTGAGGTGAGTGGATTGCCTGAGCCCGCGGGTTCGAGACCCGCCTGGGCAGCGAGACCTCATCTCTACCATAAATCAAAAAATCAGCCGGGCATGGTAGCGCATGCCTGTAATTCCGGCTACTCGGAAGGCTGAGGCGGAAGGATCGCCGGAGCCCAGCAGGTCGAGGCAGCGGTGGCCGGGAGCGGCCACTGCACTCCAGTCTGGGCGACAGTGAGACTCCAACTCAAAAAAAAAAAAAAAAGATATACCGGGGTGCTAAAAAAATGTATACACATTTTAAGAGATGTTATCTATGTATTACTTTTAGTTTGCTGTAATCAGAAGTGTCTGGACGCTTATGGTAACGACTTTGAGCACCTCTTGTAATTGCAGAAGTCAAATATGACTTGTATTCATCTTTTGTTATCGGTATATGTTGAGTATTACAATTTTATACAGTTTTCCTTTCTTAAAATGTGTATACTTTTTTGGCACCCTCTATAGTTAGCCTATCTCTTTTCTTAATATAGACTATCTCAATGTGCAGTGTTTTAAATTTATTAAAATATATTTACATTTTTTATAGATCTCTGGGAGTTCTACCTACCCTATTTATATTCCTGTATATCACTGATGGGATGTTTGTTACTTCTCTGTAAGTATTTTTCTGACTTAATATTGATAGGAAAATAGAGTTGTCTGTATTCTGGAAAATTATGGGAAAGTTTTCTGATGAAATTCCTTAGCAACATGGATGATTTTTAGTTGGCCCTAACTTTTTTTAATTGTCCAAAATAAATTTTGAAACAATAAGATACTTTTATTGTTCTCTAAGGAAATCCTCTTCCACTGTGTTGTAGAGAGACACACACACACACATTCATACACTTATACATTCATACACATTCACATGAATACACACCAGGCACACACATTCAAATATACATGCCCTTTTCCTTATCTATACACCCATCACAATGCTACATTTTGCTTTCAAATGGAAATGGTGGAATTCTATATGGTGAAAGTGGTTATTATTTTAAAATTTGTTTTGTTTTACTTGAGCCATCTCAAGGATATTATAAGTATATAAATATAGTTTGAAGGACTTAAGGTGATAGTTGTCACTTTTCAGTATTCTTGCCTGGTTCACAGTCCTTTTACTATTTGAAAATCAATCTGTTCTTTGCTTAGTTTTCTTTAATTTCTTTTAAGCAAAAGTATTATTATTATACTGTTAGAATCTTGAGTCCTCTAAGATTTTTTTGTCTTCATATATCTTTCATTAGTAATAATACCCATCTCCTCACCCTGTTCCCTCTAGCTTCTTTATTGATGAAGTTGAAGAATCCTCTGACAAAAACACTAAGAACTTAAATTGGAGAGAAGAACATTCTTAAAATGATAACCTTTGAGTTTGTTTTATTTTTTATGTACTAGTTGTTTATCTCTCCTAGCTCTGAAATATCGTTTTCTTTCTGTTGGTGATCTTATTTCTGCAGTGTGTACACCAGTTGGCCTGTCCCGTATGTTCACAGTGATGGGTCAGTTGCTAGTGAAGCCAACAGTAAGTATTTCATTAGAAATCATTTTGTTTATTAAATAAATGTGATTACGTTTGAGCATCTTTTAGATTCTGAGCTGCCATTTAGAAACATAAGAATATTTTTGTAAGTTTGTCACTCAAATTGTTGTTTTTATTTTTTTTTCATCTTGGGAAGCCAAATTTGGTTTTGCTTTCAAAATACTAACCATGGACATTCAGCAAATTTTTCTAGAAAATTTTTAAACAAAATTTGCAAATGTTGACTGACAGTGGTGGGAAACTATGGGGGGGAGGGGAAGGGAGATAGGATTAACGGTAGTAATTGTGACTCATGCCTGTACTGCCAGCTACTCAGAGCCTGAGATAGGAGAATTGCTTAAAGGCCAGGAGTTTGAGGCTAGCCTGGGCAACGAAATGAGACCCCATCTCTAAAAAAAGATAAAAAAGAATAAGCTGGGCTCGGTGGCTCAGCCTGTAATCCTGTGCTTTGGGAGGCTGAAGTGAGTGGATTGCCTGAGCCCATGGGTTCGAGACCCACCTGCGCAACTTGTCGAGACCTCATCTCTACAATAAATAAAAAAATTAGCCGGGCGTGGTAGCGCATGCCTGTAGTTCCAGCTACTTGGAAAGCTGAGGCGGAAGGATCACCAGAGCCCAGCTGGTCAAGTTTGCGGTGGCCGGGAGCGTGCCACTGCACTCCAGTCTGGGCGACAGAGTAAGACTCCAACTCAAATAAAAATAATAATGAGAAAGAAAAGATTTTCAATTAGTTGTAATTCTAATGATTTGTCGCTAAGTTTCTTTAGCCTCTATTTTGTCAGATATTTAGTAATATAAAAAACAATTTATTAGCTGCACTTAGGGAATTTGTCACTTAATTTGTTTGCCTGCAAACTCAAGTCTAAACTACTTACATGTTACAAGACCCATTGCAGCCTGTCTCACACTGAACATTCCTCTTTCTGCCCCTCCATTAATTCTCATTCTGCTCTCCAGCCTGCTTGCTGCGCTCTGAATAGGCTCTATGCGGTCCCTCTCCAGGCACATCTGTGTTCCTCCAATGCCTCTTAACCTGCTCCAGCCACATAACAACCCCCTAAAGGCTCAACTGAAATGTCAGCTCTACTCACTACATATCTTTGAACCTTGCCTCACTTCTTTAAGCAAAAATAATTAAATTCCTTTTCCTATGTTTCTGATGTTCCCTATTGTCTGTATTTCACAGACAATAGTAATGATTATTAAATTATGATGGTTATATGCTTGTTTTCCCTATCAAATTGTGATTCATTCAGAGAAAACAGAGAGAAAATGTTATAGTGGAATTTTTTTTCTTTTGGTAAATACTTGCTTACTTTTGAAAGTCATAATCTCTTCATATTTTCTTTCAAAGATAAAATTTAATCTTTTATTTATAAAAATATAAATATATTTTGTAAAAAATATATAAATGTTATATACACATTCAAGTACAACATGTGTTGTCAAGTCTTGAAATTCATTTTCCTTTTAAAGAAACTTTTGACACTGCATTCATTTAGTTTCTTTCTACTTCTCTGTTTTTTTTGTTCACTTCCATTTCCACTTTCTGCCTCTTAAATATAGACAAATGTTTAAAGTTCTGTCCTTAGTTTAAAGTTCTATTAATGCTGTGTTCCTGACTATATCTGCCATTTCCATATCACTTTTAAATGCCTAATTCTGAAGAAAAGACAATGAAAACAAATTACAATCCATTTTAAGTGCTATAACTGAGTACCCGTGGAGCTGAACACTCAGCATATGTAAAACCAAATGACTTATTTATCTTCCTTCTCCAAACTTATTTTTGTCCCAAATTTGTCTGTTATTAACAACATCCTCAGAACCTTATCTCTGCCTCTTTTCTTCCTAACATTCAGTAGCACAGGTTAAATATTGAGAAACCATATTTTATATACTTGATACCATTTTATTCTGATGACAAACCTGTAAATTACACAGTGGCATTCTTGTTTTATGGTTAAGTTAAGGTAATTTCAGGGAGACTTAGTAGCTTGTGCAAGATCACTAATCTATGAGATGAGAGGGGTCTGAACCCAGGCTCTGGTCCTCTGTTCTACCCTACCATAAGCTCCAGAGTTATAGAACTACTTTCTTGCTGAATGAATTTTGTTCTTCTCCACCTCTGTGTTTTGCTTATCATTTCCTCTGATGGAAACGCCTTTCCTTCTTTTGGTAATTTAAACTATCAGGTAAGATGCTACTACTATGAAAAACATTGGCCAACTTTTTTTCTCCCTAGCTGAAGGTAATTTTTCTTCCTCTGAACTTTTGTAAAATTTTATTTAAGCCTCAGTTATGACAATTTAAAATGTACAGTGATGATGATTTATTTCTTTCTTAAAGATGTGGGTACAATTCAGGGTTGGGTATACAAATGTTCATTATGCAGGTATCCTTGTTGATCAGGTGTGCCCCCCACCTGGCAGTTTCCTATTACTGCCAATCCCCCCCCCCGTGATTATTTTTTAAAATTCATCTTATTTCTTCTGCTGTACTAACTTTTTGAGGTCAAGAAGGATGGATGTCTTACCATATTTAAGCCCCCATTGTCCAATAGTCATTGAGGATAGGCTTTGAAGGCACATAACTTTTCTTTGCTAAAAAGTTATTTCTTAGAGTATAAAATGAGCATGATAGCCTGTTTTTCATAGGGTTATTGTAGAAACGAAGGGAGATGCTACATGCAAGCACTTAACACAAATATCATGTATGCTACTCATATTGTCACTATTAGTCCATTTTGCATTGCTAGAAAGGAATATCTAAGGCTGGGTAATTTATAAAAGGGAGAGAGAGGGAGGGGTTGGGGAAGGAAGAGAGAGATGGGGAGAGAGAGGAGGAGGAGAGAGGGAGAGAACAAACACTCATTTAAACAACCAACTCTTTTGTGACCTAAGAGTGAAAACTCACTTACTACCATGTGGAGAGCACCAAGCCATTCATGAGGGATCCATTTCCACGTTCCAGACATATTCCACTAGGCCTCTCCTCCAACATGAGGATTGAATTTCCACATGAAATTTGGAAGGGACAGATATCTAAACTATATTAGTCACTTGCACTAAGACATATCTATGGTGATAAATATTGACAATTTGTACAATAAATTGCATATATTAGACCTTTAAAAAAGTAAAAACTGTCCATTCTGATCCTAGCAGTGGAAAGTGAGTAGAAGCATTGATGGGAAAGGAACTTTGGATCATGACCCCCAAAGATATAGTCCCTCCCTACTTACATATGGATTCCATCTAGGATTATTCTCCCTGATTTGCTGCATTCAATTGGTCCTTTCAGTATACCACTCTGTTTCCCTCCTCAGGACCATCACACATTCTAGCACAGGCTGCTCATTTCAACTTAAATGTTATCTCCTTAGAGAAGTCTCACCGACTGACTTGTTTAGATATCCCTTTTCCCTCTTCCCTTCCTATTTTTCATAAAGTGGTCATTGTTTTTCATTATGTGTTTGCATACTTATTTGTTTATTATTAATTATTCTTATTTTATTCTTTATTTGTTCTTGCCTGCCAAGTCCAGGCTTCCCAAGGGTCGAGACGGTGTACCAGTGATTAGTTCAGTGCTAGGTCACAGGTGATCATAGATTTTGTTGAAAGGCTGGGAATTACTGGATTGCTTTAGATAAATTCACATCAAATAATTTGTATAAATCTGTATAAATTTGATGTCTGAGAGGGATCACATGATTTGAAGATTTGTTTTCTGAAAATAAACTTATCAGGCAGCTGAAGGGGTGTGTGTGTGGGGGGGAGTTCCTGTCTTTTTGTCCACTAATTCCTCAGAATTTGTTTTTTTTGTTGAGAATAAGTAATTTGGGTTTGAATGATACAGAACATTGTTGTCAGCTCTAGGTTCCTTTCAGATTTTCCCCAGAGCTAAGAAGATGGAAGGAATCCTCTCACAGAAGGATAGCTATGTTAACAAAGCTGGAAATAAGCCAGTTTTAGGTTTTATCAAATTTGGAGACAGTGTAAATAATATCCCATACAATTGGTAATTGATTAGTATTTTTTTTCCTTTGAACTATTTTTGAGTGATTTATATGTAAGGATACCATTTTTAGAGTTCTATTGGATTATTTTGATAATACCAATCTTCAATATTCATGGACTGCTTTTAGTACATAAAGATGATTATAAATGGAATGTATTGCATGCTACTGATATAGTTTGTGGATTTCTTGTTTTAGACATTATGTAAAATAACATTATATAAATGAAAAAACAAAAATGGAACTGGCTTATCTGTTCCTTCTAGCTGTAAAATACTGGCTCAACATAAAGACATATTTATTGCATTTAGCTTTTTTATTTGTTTGCTATTGAGAAAGTGGCAGAGTTCTTCAGTTTAATCCTTTAAACTTTAAAAATATTACATTTAAATGTATGTAGATTTTTGTGAAATTAACTTTTGGTGTGTTTAATTATATACTAAAATATTTATACCTAATTTGTAAATAAAATAGTTTGAGCATTTTTATTTTGGGTTCTTAGTAATTTGAATGAACACATTATCTAAAATAATAGACCAAGTAGCCTAAATATTCTCATAAGCACTATTTTTATAATGTTGAATTATCAAATCATTTTATCTTTAAATTTAGATTCTTGAAGACCTGGACGAGCAAATTTATATAATTACCTTAGAAGAAGAAGCACTCCAGAGGCGACTAAATGGTCAGTAAATATTACATATTTACATCAGAATAAAAAAACCTTTTAATTAAAAAAAGACAGGTAATTGAAAGGAAAAAACATAAACCTTACTAGTATCCTGCGCTGTTGTGAGAGGTGAAATCTCAAGAGTAGCAAGGGAACTTCCTTTGTGAGGAAAGGTTTGTCGAAGACCCTGGCTGAAATGAACTGAAATCTGGCAAGACCTGTTCTGTTTTGAGACATTGGCCACTAAGGGACAAGGGCTCAGCGACCAAGAGACAAAGTCTGTACTACGGACTCCTCATATGTTTAAGCTTATGATTTACAGTTGCTAAGGTGTTGCTGTCATATCTTGGTGGCTATCATATCTCTATTTCAGTTCCCCTTTGTTGAAATCTTTTAAGGTAGAAAGTAGTGTGTTTCTTTGACACTAAGTTACCAAATTTGACTCTAAGTTTTACTTAGGAACCTTATTGTTATCCGGGAATACTGTAAATTATCAGCTGCTAGCCGAGTAAGCATGTTGAAGATTTTAAAGTTTAATTTGTAGTCACTGATCATTTTTGGAGAACCAGTGAAGAAAAGAATAATGATATAGTTTAACAGAGAAAAAAAACCTTAGGTAAATTTTCTTTAAATTTGTTTAACTAATTTTCAACCTGTGATCTTTTTTTATTTTTTATTTTTTTGAGGTAGAGTCTCACTCTGTTGCTTAGGCTGGAGTGCAGTGGCATGATCACAGCTCACCACAACCTTGACCTCCTGGGCTCAAGCGATCATTCTGCCTCAGCCTCTTATGTAGCTGGGACTACAGATGCGTGCCGCCACACCTGGCTACTTTTTTTTTTTTTTAATTTTTTGTAGTGATGAGGTCTCACTATGTTGCCCAGGCCAGTTTTGAACTGAGCTCAAGCAGTCCTACTGCCTCAGCCTCTCAGAGTGCTGGGATTATAGGTGTGAGCTATCACATCTAGCCCACCTTGTACTCTTTTATATAGTCTTTTCAAAAAATGTTAACAACTTCCCTCTCCCCTACCAAGATTTAATTATGTTTCAGAATTGTAACTCAAGAGTGGGTATAAAATGGAAAGTTACTTTTATTGAGAAATAAGAAGAAATATACCTACTTTCTTTAATTATAAGTAGTGAATTTAAATCATCAACCCAAAAGTGTTGATAATATTTAGAGCTTTATTATATGGAAGAATTTCAGTTTTATCTGTTCAAAAGAATTCTTATCAATAACATTATATAGTTTGATACAAATAAACTTTTGGACTGGAATTACATATATCTTTTATTCTAACTCTATTAAAACTACTTTGCCTTTATACCTATTTAATTTCAGAATTATAAACTTTAGTCAACAAAGTCAGCTTTATAAAATTTCATTAAAGTAATGTTATAATACATTTTTCTTATTTAGATAATCATGCTACTGTGTAATCAAATGCCTGAGTTATGGCTGCCTCTTGTAGTATGGGATTATATTTCAGCCTGAGGTGTATGCTGTTTCTATCTTACAGATCAGGAGGCTAAGATCTAGGAAGGGTAAAATATAGTGCTTCATAATAAATAATTTGTATTAAATTTAATCAAAACAAAAACAAAAATGTAGTAAAAGTGCTTTTTACTTTCTCCTTCCATGTAGGAAAAAGAAAAAGATTTTTCTAGAATCTTTCTCAATCCTTTGGCTCCTCAAATTTAAAGTAGCTTATTATGTCTTAAGTGCTAAAGGAAATGCTTAGTAGAAGGCTAAACATACTATAAAATAAGGCCAAGCCAAAATAAATAAAACACCACAATTAGCATAAAATGTTATAGAGAAGAGAGGGAATGGGTTTGGAGAGGACTAAGAAAGATATAGCTAATGCTAAGTGTAATTTTATTATATACTGTTTTGGTAGGCCATGCGCTATTTATGACTTGATAGGTTGTCTTAAATTTTTTCAGTGAAACTCTTCAGTGGTGTGTTAGGATAATTATGATTTTGCTGTTTGCTGCTGGTTAGCCACAGAATGTTTCAGGTGGAAAATAATAGGCTAAATGATTTTCCATTTGTTAAGGAAGTGTAGAAATAGGAAGTTAGTAAGATGAATCATTCCATGGATTTTATTTAATCTAGAATTATGTCATTTGTGTTTTGTTTTAACAATTATTTTATATTTTAAAATGTAAAACAGTCTGGGTGTGGTGGTTCATGCCTGTAATCCCAGCACTTTGGGAAGCTGAGGCGGGAGGATTGCTTGAGCCCAGGAGTTTAAGATCAGCCTTGGCAACAAAGTGAGACCTCATCTCTACCAAGCAAAACAAAAGAAAACAGCAGAAAAATTAACTGGGCATGATGGCATGCACCTGTAGTGCGGGCTACTTGGAAGGGGGAAGGGTGAGGAGGGAGTATTGCTTGAGCCCAGGAGTTCAAGAGTGTGGTGAGCCATGATCATGTTTCAGAGTGAGACTCTGACTCAAGGCAAACAAATGAAATATGTAACAAAAGTAAAGTTTTTATTTTTTTTACTCTTGCTGTTAAAAAGAATTGCAGAATAATGAGCGTGAAAGACTTTTAAAGATACAAATTACAGTACTGATTTATTACAGAATTCATGGTGGTGCTTTGCTAATGGCATATTGAATGGACTTTTCTTAGCCCATTCTGGAAGTGTGATATGTATTATAGGAGTCTTTGGGATATAAGCATGGCTTACTCTGAGTTCAGCTTTATAGTTATGTAAAAAACATGATACTTAACATCAAGAAGTGCTTCACTGTAGGAATAACACTATTTTTTTTTCTTGACTTAGTGTGGTAATTATTCTATTACTGGAGTTGAATTTTCATGCCCAGTTTTTTACATATCATTATAGCATTGGGTTGTTCTTTATCTGTCAGACTTGAGTCAGAAGTCTGACTCTGGCTTCTCAAATGTTATTATTTAAAACTTGATGGTTTTATAGGTTTAAAGCTGTTGGGAGGTTTTTTTCTTGTTAATATTGTTATTGTTTCATCAAATGTTAATGAAATGAAGCAAAACTGTGCACTATTATAATGTTAACCCGTATCCTAAAGAAGCCATCCTGGTATCAGTCTGATCTCTCTCTACTCTTCTCTTTCTTTTTTTGATTATTGCACATTTTGAGACCAGGCATTGTGCAGATGAATAAGATTCGGAGTCTCAAGATCATAGACTAGTTGACTGAAGAAGAGGGGAAAAGAAGAGTAAGAATTTAGAGATTTTATGTAGTGCTTAAATACTTGGAAAAAAAAGAAATAGAGGGAAAGGAATTCTGTGTGTTCCTAGTACAGGAAGGAACCCCCTAGATCTTGTCATTTAGCTAAGATGGCCCCTCCTTTGAGTCCCCATCATCATGGTAGAAGTAGAGAGATGTCCACAGAACTAACTATAATCCCAAGACTTGTACCCCTTCCTGTCCCGCAGCACACAATCTCCCCTCTACTATCTGCCTTGAGACCCTCAAGAATAATGGATACATTTTGCCCTTTACACCTCTTTATGATGATCAGCATAAGGAGTCCAGAACATCCAGGTTCCTTGCCTCCTGGACTCTCTGCCTTTATGTCTCTATACATTCCATTTCTGACCTGATCGTCCACTTTCACCTAACACTTGAATCTTTCTGCTTGCATCATCTTGGAATTGAGTTAATAATGTGTTAGCAAAACATCTGTCTCCTCAACCTTTACCTTTTTACTTAAGGATCCTTGGCTCTCCCTGGCACACATTGCTTCTCCCATACCCTGCTCATATGGTGGCTCTGTTCTTACCCCAGCTCTCATTTGCCACTCCTGAAGTTTGAGTTGGTGCCCTCTTGTTCTCTTTTACTGCTCTCTAACAATTTGAATCTCATGTCATCAACTGCAACCTGTTCTCATCATCACCATTCAGGATTTTAGCTCCTTGTTTCTCATCATTCTTTTTGATTCTGTGCCTGTTGTATTTGTGGTGATTTTGGTGTCTGCACACATGGCCTTCCTGATACTCTGGGAAGCTCCTGCCCTCTCCGTTTTGATGATCTGCCTGACCCATGTGCCTGTGACATAACCTAGGCCTTGCCAGCAGCAGTAATTCTTGCACAATCTCACAATCAAGCATCCCACTCTCCAGCTACTACCCCTTATTTTTCTAGTTCACTTCTAGTACTCCTATTTCTTAGGAAAATGTAAAGTTAATTTAAGATACTGGTCATTCATTTAAAGAAGGTCAGGCAGTACGACTAGTCAGCTAATCAGTAATGAGTTAAAGAACAGGAAGAGTTGGATATAACCAAAACAATACTAATTCTAACAATGGTGCAGAAATTTAAACCGGACAAGGAAGTAAGGGTATGAGGAAAATTAGTGGGAGAAAGGTAAGAAAAAGTTATTAAGGCAAGTAGCATGTTAAATTCCTAAACCTTGATTATATCCAACTGGTTGAGTTATCTGTGTTCCTGGCAGAGGTCAGCCTGATGCCCTGGACTCCACCCTTCTCACTGATTCAGGGACACAACTCTAGCAATTTAACTCTCTCTCTCTTTCTCTCTCTCAATCTCGCATGATTAATGTTCCCCCAACTGGATCCTTTCCATCAGCACAATTTTTCCAGAAAGAAAGAGAGAAAAAGGAACCTCATATCCATCCAGCTACCCACCCCCATTGCTTTGTTCTTCTTTATGGCAAGGCTCCCAAGAGTTGTGTGCTCATGGGTTTCAGTTCTGTGTGCTTCACATTTGCTTCTACTACTCCATGAAATGCTGTCATCAAGTTGATCTTCATAGTTCTCATCTTACATTCTTTCCTCCTCAAAAAAAGGTTTTTTTTTAAAAGCGGGAATCTCACTCTATGCCAAGCTGGAATGCAGTGGCAAGATCCAGCTCACTGCGTCCTCATCCTCCTGACCTCAGATGATCCTTCTGCCTCAGCCTCCCAAGTAGCTGAGACTACAGGTGCACACGACTATGCCTGGCTAATTTTTATATTTTTTTACTTGTATTTTTTGTTGTAGAGACAAGGTTTTGCTATACTGCCTAAACTGGTCTTGAACTTCTGAACTCAAGCAGTCCTTCTGCTTTAGCCTTCCAAAGTGCTAGGATTATAGGAATGAGCTACTATGCCTGGCCCAGCAAAATATTTTTTATTCCATTTGGTTTCAGTTCACCACACTTTCCTGTTCCTTTTATTTTAATGGGTTACTTTTTCTTCATCTGCTTTGCTGGGTTTTCTCTGTGTCCATGCCTTATTATGCCTCTGTTCTTGTTTTTGTTTTTGAACTGGAGTCTCACTCTGTCGCCCAGGCTGGAATACAATGACATGCTCGCGGCCACTGTAGCCTCAACCTGTTGGATTCAGAAGATCCTTCTGCCTCAGCCTTCCAAGTAGATGGAACTACAGGCATGTGCCACCATGCCTAGCTAATATTTTTTTTTGATGTATTGTAGAGACGAGGTCTTGCCAAGTGAGCCCAGTCTGGTCTCGAACCCCTGGGCTCAGGCAATCCTCCTGTCTCTGCCTCACAAAGTGCTAGGATTATAGGTGTGAGCCACCACACCTGGCCCTGTGTAGATTTTTTAAGCAAAACTGTTGGCTCTAGTTTCAGAATAACTCCAGAAGCTGACCATTTCTTACCATTTGTGCCACCACCAGCCTGATACGGGCAAAAGTCACTCCTTGGAGAGATTTTTTTCAGTAGCTTCTTATTGGCCCCCATGCATCTGTCTTTGGCCTTGTGAGTCAGCGAGTGTCTTTGATCCCAGATGCCTTCCTGTTTCAATCTGAATAAAAGTCAAAGTCTTTGCAGTGGCTGCTCATTTCATCTTCCTACCCCCTTGTTCTTGCCCCCACACTCTCCCTCCTCCCTTGGGGCATTTCAGTTGTGTTACCCTTCCACCTTCTCTCTTTTAGGTCTTTACCTAAATGTCCCTTTCTAGGGCTTCCTATACTCTGGAGTGAGACTTGTAGATGTTGATGGGATATCACTAAGTCCCACCTTCACTCTGGCACTGCTTTTTCCCTTTCCTGCTTTATATTTTTCTATTGCATTTTCCACTGTCTCACACATTATCTTTTAGTTTTTGTGTATTGCCTGTCTCTCCACCCTAGAACATAAATTCTTCTGGCAGGAATTTTTGTTAGTTTTCTTTCTTCTGTACCCTGATCCTATGATATGGCTAGTTACATGGTGGATATGTAGTGAACATTTGTCCCATGAATAAATGAATAGGTGAAAAACACACATGATGGAGAATTGTCATTTTACCACTCAAGTGAAGAAAGAAGGGGAAGTAAAATTTGGTGACAGAATCAGACAGAATAACTTAGAGAGAGTCCTTTGTGGAGACCTCCACGGACTTAGTGGAGGCCATACCAAGGTTGAGGGGGCAGGAGGACCATATGCTCTGGAGTGCTAGTGAAGGAGCAGAGATGAGGTAGATTTCCTTCTACTGTCATGACTGTGAAATATAGGCAGTCAAGAACCATTTCTACTCCAGGACCCCTGAAGAGCAGCCCAACAGAGAGTCTCATTACTTTAATTGTGGTAGAAAGTCTTTTGTAATTCTTTCCCAGGCTTAAGAGGATGCTTATATCATTAACATGTTTAAATGTTTAAGAAATGTATTAGCATTAATTGAAATAATTAGCTTTTGTGTGTGTATAGCCTGTGGGTGTACTGGGTCACTTTAAAAGTAGTACTATAATGAATAGAAATTATTTTTTGTTGTTTAAGTTCAAAAACTCCAGAATTCTTTTAATGTAGTTTATTTTAAAATATTATGATCTTTGAACTTAATAATTCAATTCAATTTTGTTAGATACTATTTTCATCTTCATGATAAAGTTAGTATATCACATTTTGTAACAGTTACTTTCTTGCTTGATCTTAATCTTTTATTTTAAAGGTCTTTTCCATTGAAGCTTATATTAATCCTTTATTCTTAAGAGCACAGAAGATGTAGTTGTTTCATTTTTGCTGAATGTCAGGTTGCAATGCCTTTGTATCCTGGAAAATGAAGGGACTGAAAAAACAAGACATGTCTTATATGACCTTTTCATGGAACTTGTGACCTGTCAAAAGCACTTAGTGTCATCATCAGTCCTTGAATCTTACTATTTATAAGTTGAGTTTGCCTAGGAATTTTATGAAGGTGCCAAGGTTTAGGGTGGTATTTATGGTTGCTTCTTTAGATTAGTAGCATTCTGTGGCATTTCCCATTATCATTGTCAAGATGATTTGCTAATTTGGTCACTACTTATCTGACATCTTTCATATAATACAATTAATGATATGTGGAAGCTCATGTCAGATTTTCTTATGTCCTCTAAATTACTTGCATCTTGGCTTTTCATTCTCCAGGCACTTTTAGGTTCTGGCAGTGGTCATCCTAAGAATACTATTTGCTATTGGTTATATCACTCAAGTGAAACTGTTTCAAATTTATCTTACACTGGACCACTTTGAGAAATGTCTGGGTTTAGTCTGACAGCCCAGAAGTGATTACTTATCAGCAAAAAAAACATTTTTTCCAAAGGGTCTGAAGAGGGGATGCTTTTTTATGGTTTATTCAGATTCTTGGGCCCTTTAATTAGTTTTACGACAGTAAAATATAACCCAAACAAATTATTTTTTGCATAATGAAATGAGATGACTGCAAGACATATACATTAATATAACAATAAGTAGATGAGGAATGCTTTGGAAAAATAAACTATATAATAATATAAGCCAAGTATCATGTGTTCTATGAAATGTAGAGAGAAACAGAGATTCTATAAAAAAGATCCAAATTTGATTAACAAATGTATTTAATATACACAAACTACTTTTTCAATCACAACCTATATGGATGATAGTATTCCCCAAAAAATAATCTTAACATTTTATCTAGTTTAGTATCTACTAGTACCTTATATTTAAAGTAGAAAAAAAAGCTAAACCATTATTTTAATTGTACATATCATTGTATAATGTTCTTAAAGTTGACTGTTTAATAATTTCTATCTTGCTTACAGTCAATGATGAAACTATATTTGTATTTTCACAGTTGTGTTGGATATCAAAAGTCTCACATTACTGAGTCAATAGCCATATTTTTGTGGATATGTCAGACGTAAATAGAAACTATTATTTAAATAAATATTAGCATTGCAAATGGAATAGACATGGATATAGGGTTTCTAAGTCTGTATGATCTGTCTCCTCTGTAGTTAGTAGTCGTGTTAGTCCATGCTGAAATAGATACATTAGAGGTTTGAATGTCTGGATTTCAGTTTTCAAATGCTTTCTGGAGTTTGCTAATCAGCATTGGCTCTGTGACGTTCTATAAGTAGTATTTGCTTAGAGAGATGGAAACTGCTCTATGAATTATTAGGAATTTGGGACTTTAACAACAAAGTGTTTGCCTAAGTGATTATAAATAATTTACAGTATTTAAGAGATCTCCCATTCTTGGTGATAGAGATCACTTTAGTCAAATTTAAAGTACTAAGTGTTAGGGTGCGGACGGATGGGGTGAGGGTGGATGGGTAGAGAGGAGAGGCGCAGAGAGAGGGGCGCAGTACCACCAGGGCCAGCAAGCTGGAGGTGCCATGCTGGGTACCCAGAGATCCGAGTAAATGCAAAGAATTGCAACACACAAAAAGGTTAAGAAAGAAAAGTTTATTTAAAAGTAAATTATAGAGAGAAAGAGAAAGAAGAGAGAAGATTCACCTCCCTAAGGTGGGGGAGGGGGGCCAAAGCCAGGAAACATGGCAACAGCCATGGCTCAAAGAGCACATGGCCACACCAGAGTCTAGCAAGGAAATGGCCACTGGTTGCTTGTGGTTGAGTCCTTTTAACCATTCTCCTCAATGGGGGAAGACCATTAGGTGATTGGGTGGGGTCTCTTCCACGTCATCACAAAGGGGCAAACAAGCGCAGGTACTGATGATGTCAGGTGATGGACAGCAGGCAGATGGGTGGGTTAGTTACATGATTGCTGCCATGGTGGGACTTATTCATGTCATGTAGGTCACAGGGCTGATTAGGTTAACCCTGGGGGGGGGGACATTTCCTGCAAGAGACTTGTTAGACATTTGCAATTCACAAACTCCTTGACCAAAGGTAGGGTGGTCATATTATTACTTTTGTGACTTTGGCCAGCCAAAGGGTGACCTTTGACCCTCGGCCTTCACAAGGAACCTAAAAGTTTACTAGAGATTATTAGTCTAAACCATGAATGGTTGGGCTGTCCTGGTCATGCATCTGAAGGAGATTTGCCTAGGAGGGATGGGATAGGCTGCTGTTTGTCCTGCAGTAGAATGTCTGAATGCTTTCTAATGGTTACGCTGAGGCAAAAAGACTAAAGAATAAGCAAAGTTTCTTCTAGGTTTCTATAGGTACCTTTTAATAAGTATAATCAGGTTTTTAGGAAGTTATCTTGATAGTATTTTCTAATTAAATTATTTTGGTGATATGCTAAATTAAAAGTTAAATGTAAGATTAATCTGTATATACTAGAGGTATCTACTTCTAAATAGTATTCATTATGAGACTAAGTTTAGGACGAAGAGTTGTTTAGGATACTGAACTATTTAGGGAAATAATTTTATTGCACCAAGTTATTTGAATTGTTTGCATACCTAATTGGAAATGCATATTTGTTTTTAAAAATACATTATATATTTTAAATTAAATACTTAATATTTATCCTTCAACACATAAAGGCTATCTTACGTATTAAGTAAAGGGCTGGGCATGGCAGCTCACACCTATAATTCTACCATTTTGCGAGACAGGTAAGAATATCACCTGAGGCAAGGAGTTTAAGACCCTCCTGGGCAACATAGCAAGACCCTGTCTCTAATAATAAATTTAAAAAATTATCCAGGAGTGGTGGCACACACCTGTAGCCCTGCCTACTTGGGAGGCTGAAGCAGGAGTTTGAGATTGCAGTGAGCTGTGATTGTACCACTGCACTCCAGCCTGGGTGGACCCCAACTCTAAAGCAAAAAAAGAAAAGAAAAGAAAGAAAACATAAAAGGACAGCTTAGTTTTTTGTTTTTTGGTTTTTTTTGAGTCGGAGTCTCACTCTGTTGTCCAGGATTGAATGCAGTGGCATGCTCCCAGCCGCTGCAGCCTTGACTGCTGACCACCTCCACCTTCCGAGTAACTGAAACTACAGGCGAGCGCTACCATGCCTGACTTGTTTTTTGATTTATTGTAAAGACGAGATCTCACCAAGTTGCCCAGGCTGGTCTTGAACCCCTGAGTTCAAGCATTCCTCTTGCCCCAGCCTCCCAAAGTGCTGAGGTTACAGGCTTGAGCCACCACACCCAGTCAGGACAGCTTAGTTATTAAAGAAATGCTGGACTTTGGGAAATTCTGCTATCTTGGAAGCAAATTTTTTTTTTTTTTTGAGTTGAGTCTCACTGTCGCCCAGACTGGAGTGCAGTGGCACGCTCCCAGCCACCAGCAGCCTCAACCTGCTGGGCTCTGGCGATCCTTCCACCTCAGCCTTCTAAGTAGCCCGGACTACAGGAGCGCGCTACCACGTCCGGCTAGTTTTTGATTTATTGTAGAGACGTGGTCTTGCCAAGTTGCCCCGATGAGTCTCGAACCCGCGGGCCCAGGCAATCCTCTTGCCTCGGCCTCCCAAAGTGCTGGGATTACAGGCTGAGCCACCGAGCCCAGCTGGAAGCAAAATATTTTTAATCCCACACTAGTTTTTCAGCTTAAGAATAAAGTTAGGAAAAGTTGCCTTCATCTATTCGTTTTCCTGAATCCAAAGAGACAGGTGAGGCAGGATCAAAAATACTTATTTGATCAAAGTTATTGGCTCTGAAGGTATTCTTGCCTGTGTTGTAAGAAAGATGAAAGGTGTTGTTTTTATTGCATGCTAGTAACAGTGTAATTTTGAACTAATTGGTGTTGAACTGCCAATCACCTAAGGGTAATGCAAATAGATACTCTTACAGTTTCCTTTGAGGTAGTGAAATCTTATGTCAGAGCTGGAAGGAAAACAGAATAATACCATTAAATTGACCTTAAATGAGCTGCTTTGTGAATTTCTTAGAGATTCCCTTTTTATTTTTCATGACTTGTCTAAACAGGTTTTGTCTACCAATTTGACTTATTGACTAGACAGTTTGACACTGAACATTTTAGATTCATTCTGAATAAAGTAATGATAATATAATTCTTTGGGATATTTTAATTTCTTGATATAACTTAAATTCACATAATATTCTAGTATTGTTTGTAACGTGTCATAATTTCTTATAATAGTCATTATTTCCTTCTGGTCATATATAATGAAATATTCTGCCCCCCAAAACTTACTTCTTTCATTTAGATATTGATATATTACCATTTAATAAAGGATAGTAATGTCTTTGACTATTGTGTCATTCCAAATGAATCTAGTCATTTAATAAAAGCATGATTTGAGGACAATAAGAATGTATTCTTTATTTTTATATACAAGTCTGCCAATCTTTATTAATTACCCATTGTATGCCTAGTGTTGCATCACCTGAAAATAAAAGCACATTTCAGAAATGCCACTTTAGTTATTTTCCTTTGAAAAATCATTCATTGAGTGGTAGACATTTGTATTGAGCTTTGTAGACATACCCACAAAGTAGGCATTTATGTCTTTTCCCTTAATTTTTTCTTTTTTTTTGTTGGAGTCTCACTCTGTTGCCCAGGCTGGAGTGCAGTGGCCATGGCAGCCTCGACCTGCTGGGCCCAGGCAATCCTTCCGCCTCAGCCTTCAAAGTAGCTGGAACTATAGGTGTGCACCACCATGCCCGGCTAATTTTTTAAAAATTTATTTTAGCGTTGAGGTCTCGCCAAGTTGGCTGGGCTGGTCTCGAGCCTGTGGGCTCAGGCAGTCCTCTTACCTTGGCCTCCCAAAATGCTGGGATTATAGGCGTGAGCCATTGTGCCCAACCTCCCTTAATGTCAAATTGGCAGCAGGAATACTGTCTATTCTGATAGCCACTCTCTTTCAAAATTCTGAATACTCATCAGATTATTTTTTCTAGTCTTGAACTGGTTAACTGGAATGGTATTTCTTTATAAGGATAGGGAATGAATGTAGTTTGGAATTATATTTTTAACTCATGAGATATAGAAGTGAAAAGAGCATTAATTATAGACACACACTTTAATTTATAAAGATTGGGATAAAAAGTATACTTATTACTAAATCTGTTATGTTTAGTTTGTTTGCTTCAAAGACACTTGAAAATCTTTTAAAACTATGCTGTCTTACTATCAATCCCTTCGCTAATGGAAATGTCCATTAATTCTGTAATTTAATTGCATCCCCTTTTGCTTTGGCTGCCAGAAACTCAAAACTAAATTTGCAATCAAAGTTTAGTAGCTTTCTGTCACACTGCCTGAATATCTCTGTACTTATCTTTACTTTCTTATAAATATATCAACTATGTATTAACATAGTTAAATGATTAAACTTATGAGCTCCGGAAATACTATATAGCATTTCAGTGCATTTGAGACCTCAGGTTCTTCAAAAGAGAGGGTATTGGATTGCTATCTCATCAGCAATGGGTAGAAGTAAGCAAGGAGACACAGAGGGAACATTATTTGCTTCTTTTTGAAAGCTGGGATAAGACTGGAGTTTTGTGCCTCTCCAGGGGGACTTAGAAAAAGAGGCCTCTGAATTCCCTTAATGAGACTGCATTTGTTCCCTTACTGCAAGGGTGGATCTGATCCTGCTGACCTTGAAGTGTTCGTCTGAATCCTCCTTACAATCTCTCCCCTTGTGAAAGGACAGAGTTTGCACCTAGAGAGTCTCAGTGAGGCTTCTTGCTCCTGAATCAATTTTTCTGGCCAGTTGGTCCCTAGTCCCCAGGAACAAGAATTGCTGAGCCTTTCAGCTGGTTTGAGGGACTATCTGACCTAATTAAACATGAAGGGAACAGCAGCAGCAGATGGAGAAAAATTACCACTTGTTTAAGGCTGAGTAAAGAAGACCAAAATGAATGACTAGAACCAGTGGTTCCAACTTAAGTTAACAATTAATGGGAGAGACAAATAAGACTTTATACTTAACCCTCAAAAGTAGTAAGAACTCCAGGGAGAGATAATTAGAGCAGAAAAAGACTGTTTCCTGGAACTTTTTTTTAAAAAGTAAAAGCTTAATAGACAAAAGATGAGTTGTACTTGTGGTAGACAGAATAATGGTCTCCCAAAGATGTGCAAGTCCTAATCTCCAGAATTTGTGAATGTTACTTTTTTTTTTTTTTTTTAATTTATTGTAGAGATGAGGTCTCGCTGCCCAGGTGGGTCTCGAACCCGCGGGCTCAGGCAATCCACTCACCTCAGCCTCCCAAAGGCGCGGGATTACAGGCTGAGCCACCGAGCCCGGCTGTGAATGTTACTTTAAATAGCAAAAGGGCTTTGCAGATGTGATGAAGGATCTTGAGATTATCCTGGATTATTTGGTGGATTCATTATAATTACAGAAGTTGTTATAAGTGAAGATTCAGGCAGGAGCTTCAGAGAAGGAGATGTGACAGTGGGAACGGAGCTTGAAGTGATTCAAGGAGGGTCCATGAGTCAAGGAATGCGGGTAGTCTCTAGGACCTGGAAAAGACAAGGAAATGGTTTCTCCCCTGGAATCTCCAAAAGGAATACAGTCCTGCTAACACCTTGATTTTAGGACTTCTTGCTTCTAGAGCCATAAGGCAATACAATTGTGTTAAACCAGACATTTTATGGCAATCAGTTATGGCAACAATAAGAAAATGATACAGTCCTTCTGCAAATTGAATGAATTGTCTGGTAGAATCAAGGGAATGGACTATTTTGTGCTACAGACCAAAAGTAAAAAAAGAAGGAAATCATTAATGAAACAATACACATGGACTATAGTGCTAAGATATCTAATGTAAATAATAGGCATCTAGAAGGAGAAAAAAGAACAAGTAGAAAAAAGTAGGCAAATAAAAGAGGAAAATTTCAATGAGCTGAATGAAGAAAGACTTGAGTGAAGTTTGAAAGAGCCCAGAGTCCTGGGCAAGATTATTAAACAGGAAAACTGAAAGATCTAGATTTATTCTACAAGATTCCTGAATTCTAAGAATAATATAAAAAAAACCCTTGCAAACTTTCACCCAGAAAAATTCCATACAAAGAAGAGGGAGATCAACATTAAGCTTCCCATTTGCAACCTGATAAGCATTATCTATAGTTGTAAGGGCAGAATAAAGACTCAAAACTCAACTGGATGCAGTAGTGTGTGTCTATGGTCCCAGCTGCTTGGGAGGCTGAGACAAGAGGATCACTTAAGCCCAGGAATTTGAGTACAGCCTGGGCAACATAGTGAGACCCTGTCTCTTAAAAAAAAACAAAACAAAAAAAACAGGCCAGGCTTGGTGGCTCAGCCTGTAATCCCAGCACTTAGGGAGGCTGAGGCGAGTGGATTGCCTGAACCCACGGGTTTGGGAACAGCCCAGGCAACTTGGCAAGACTGCATCTCTGCAATAAATAAAAAATTAGCCAGGCATGGTAGTGCGTGCCTGTAGTTCTGGCTATTTGGAAGGCTGAGGCGGAAGGATCGCCTAAGCCCAGCAGTTGACGCTGGGGTGACCTTGAGCATGCCACTGCACTCCAGCCTGGGAAACAGAGTGAGACTCCAACTCAAAAAACAAAGAAAACAAAAATCCAGTAGCTGGTATATTCTCAAAGATGTGATTAATCTATTAGGATGGGGAAAAAAGGCTTTCATTTGTGTGTTCTTTCATTCATTTTACATCTACATATTGAGTATGTAAATTATGTAAATTGTGCCAGGCACTATTCTGAATTCCATATTGAAGGAAACATTTGGTAATCCTCTTGAACTAAATATTTTTAAAGCAGTCTCAACAAGATCCTAGAGCTCTGGGGGATGGGTGGGAAGCAGTAAGAGAACGATTAAAGTGCTATGAGAATTTCACTTTGGCACAGGATAAGTTACCCAGAAAAGCATCCCTGAAGGGCTAGGACTATGTTACGTTGATATTGTAATGAAAAAAGAGGAGCACCAGTCTTCTTATTAAGTCAACCTGTGGTAGGCAGAATTTATTCCCTTGATGTCACTGTTGAGCTGCTGGGAAATCCACTTTGAAATTTGCTCTGTGTCTAAACTTCTAATTACATGAAACTATTTCCTTATTTTTAAACTACTTTGAGTTGAGTTTTCTGATTTAGTAGAAAGCATCCTAGTAGATACACTGGTGAGAGCACCAAGGTTCAGAGAAGCATGAACCTAAAAGGATGAAAAGTTGAAAGGAGAAAACCATGGTCAAATTTTGGAATTTAGCAGACCTGAGAAAATTTTGGAAGTAACTGTAGACCCCAGGAGGCTGAATTCTAAGCCATTTGTACTTGGTTTATGCCCCAGAATCCCCAAAAGTCTCAAACAGTGGCACCACCAGATGAAGTAGAGTGAGCCATTTCATAAGGAGGCTTGCTTGAAAATCCTGTTTATGAAATGGCTTGATTGCCACATCTTTTCCCTCCACCCAAGGTACCAGGCAACTGCTTCTTTCCCATCCTAGCAAGAGAAAACTGCCTCTTTCCCACTCCTGCTGGATGCATTGAAGGGTGGGAGTAGTGAACTAACAAGTGAGCACTTACAGATTAAATGCATAGGCTTCTATTTTCCTTCACCTGGACAACTAGGATTTCATCCTGCAAGAAGATTAGCTGGGGAATCTATCCAGCCTAAGTGTAAAGCCGTACAGATCTATCAATGAGGTATCCTCAATGAAGAATCCAGCTATATTATTCTACAGGAAATCTCATTGTTGTCAAGCCCCACCCATGCAGTCTTGGGTTTCCAATAAGCATTTTTAGTGCTTCATTCTTAAATATGAACGAACAACCAAGACTCACCAGAATCTGAGAAAAGCCTCCCATGTGAAATAAACAGGAGCACTTGGAGATAGGATACACACAGAAGAATGTCTCAAAACAAATTTGTCAGCATCCTGAGAGAGATGGAGGTTGCATTTATGAGAAGTACTAGGATTCCATAAAAATAGGATATCTGGTGTGCAGAAAGAGATTATTTAAATTTAGAAATAATAACATAGCCAAGTGCGGTGGCTCAAGCCTGTAATCCCAGCCCTTTGGGAGGTGGAGGTGAGAGAATTGTTTGAGCTCAGGGGTTCAAGACTGGACTGAGCAACAGGGCAATATCTTGTCTCTACAATAAATTAAAAAATTAGCTGGGCGGAGTGGCACATGTCAGTGGTTCCAGCTACTTGGAAGACTGAGACGGAAGGATTGCCTGAGCTTAGCAGGTCATGGTTGCAGTGGCTGTGAGCGTGCTGCTGCACTGCAGCCTTGGTGACACAGCGAGATACTGACTCAAAAAAAAAAAAAGTAATTTTTTCAGAAAACAAGTCAAAATGACAAAAATAGGGAAAATGGGAGAAAATATTAGAGAACCAGCTCAGGAAATTCAACATCCATCTAGTAGAAATTCCAACTGGAAGCGAAAAAATGTGACAGAGGAAATGACAAGATCAAGAGGATTTCTCAGATCTAAAAGACATAAATTTGGAAATTGGCTGGGCTCACCTAGTATCCAACACAATACATGGAAATGGACTCTCAGCAAGAGCGCTGGGGACAGATCCTATTGGGTTTCAAAGAGAAATGAAAAAGCAGTTCACATTCAAAGAGACCAGAATATAGAATAGCTTCAAACTTCTTAAAAACAGTGCTAGGGACTGGAAGACAATGAAGAAATGCCTTCAAAATTCTGAAGGAAAATTAGTTTGACCTAGATTTTTATGTTTAACCAAAGTATAAGAGCAAAAGGAAAATTCAAATTTGTATAATCTTTTTTTTTTGAGTTGGAGTCTCACTCTGTCACCCAGACTGGAGTGCAGTGGCCACTTCCGGCCACCACAGCCTCGACCTGCTGGGCTCCGGCGATCCTTCCACCTCAGCCTTCCAAGTAGCTGGAACTACAGGTGCGCACTACCATGCCCAGCTAATTTTTTGATTTATTGTAGATATGAGGTCTTACCAAGTTGCCCAGGCGGGTCTCGAACCTGCAGGCTCAGGCAGTCCACTCACCTCAGCCTCCCAAAGGCGCGGATTACAGGCTGAGCCTCTGAGCCTGGCTCAACTTTGTATAATCTTAAAGAAGTTACCTCTCATTCACCTTTTCTAAGCAATCCACTGGAGGATATGCACAACCCAAAGAAGAGAGTAAATCAAGAAAAGTCAGGGGCTGCATTGGAACTAAGAGGTACTCCACAGAAGATGAGGGCAGGGCTGACCCATGGTGACAGCGTGCAGGAAGCACAGGGAACAGTCAGTCCAGAGTGGGCAGGTTTAAAGACTCCAAGAGAAATTTCTTCAAGAAAAATGAAATTCATAGTATAACTGAGGAATGTAAAAACCAAGAGGAAATGAAGACATTTGAGAGAACAGTTTGGCGTTGAATTAGTTTTAAGCACATAGAAAACTAAGTAAATGAAAAAGAAACGATAGCTAATTCTGGGGGTGGGAAGAACGTTAAGTAAGGAAGGAAAACTGGTTACAGTTTACTACATGAGTAAGCAGTAGATAGCATCTCTGTTGTTACAGTAATGTGGACATTGAAGGGTTAGCCAAAATTACCATTATGGTCACACTGGGAGAAAGGAAGGAGTGAAAATGTGTGACTCAGGCACTTGAAACCTCTTCTGCCATGGTGGGAAGGGTATAGGGAATGCTTAACACTGGAAATCAAGAAATTACAATAGGAAGACAAATGACAAAAGAATCCGATAAACAACTGTCTTTGGGAGAGTGAAATTAGGAGGGAGGAGGCATGATACCAAACCCAGGCAAGCGTGTGATACTTTGAACAATGTGCATTTTGATAAAGATAAAACTTAAAAAAAAATCACTTAAAAGCCAGGCGCAGTGGCTCATGCCTGTAATCCCAGCACTTTGGGAAGGGGAGGTGAGAGGATTGCCTGAGTCCAGGGGTTTGAGACCAACCTGGGCAACTTGGTGAGACCTCATCTCTACAATAAATCAGAAAATTAGCCAGGTGTGGTGGTGTGGGCCTGTGGTTCCAACTACTTGGAGGGCTGAAGTGGAAGGATTGCCTGAACCCAGCAGGTCGAGGCTGTGGTGACCATGAACGTGCCACTTACCCACTCCAACCTGGGCAACAGAGTGAGAATCTGACTCAAAAAAAAAAAAAAAAAAAACACTTAAAATTAAGACAAGTATTGTAGGAGAGGTAAACTGAAGTTTATCAACTACTACACTAAATTATACTGAATGCAAGTGCAATACTATATTTTACTAAATGTAAATGGACTAAATTTGACTGTTACAGAGCCTGCCAGTTTGGGTTATTCAACCCATTTTTATCAGTTTTTGCTATAAATACCTATTAACCTTTCTTTCAGTAAATCACCTGATTTGGATTTGCTGTTTTCCCCATTAGATAATATCTGTGGAACTGCTTGTCAAAGTTCTCTTCCTCTTCAATGAACTGATATGTGACTGTGTCATTAGGATGCTTGCTCTCTAGAATTTTATTCTTGATCATAGTGGTATACAGACTGAAAATTCTTGGGACTGAATCATCCCAGCTGTGACAATATGAGGAGACTATGTATCTATCTGTTTCTGCTACCTAAAACTCCAGCTGCCTTGTTTCCTCTGCCTTCCTTACTGGAAAGTTTTTCTACTGGTTCTATCTCATGAATTCCTTTTACATTTTGACTGAGTCAATTTCAGTTGCTTATAACCAATAAACTCTGAGAAAAGTTAAACCTCAAATAAGATTCAGCTCTGTAATAGAAAAAAAAAGAAAGGTTAATTTTTTAATAGGTGTGTATACGTATGCATGTATATATATATATATATATATATATGTATGTATGTATGTATGCTAGCAAGCAAGACAGGTAAAAACAAAAAGAAAGTAGAATGTAAAGCCCTCAAAACAGAATTTAAGTTGAAAGCATTAAAGACAAACAGGGCTATTATTATTATTATTATTATTTTTGAGTTGGAGTCTCACTCTGTCGCCCAGACTGGAGTGCAGTGGCCGCTGCCGGCCACCGCAGCCTCGACCTGCTGGGCTCCAGCGATCCTTCCGCCTCAGCCTTCTAAGTAGCTGGAACTACTGGTGAGTGCTACCACACCCGGCTAATTTTTTGATTTATTATTAAATGATAAGAGATATGATTCTCTTAGATGTAACAGTCTTAGAAGGCAGAAAGCCCTACAAACAATCCCCCCAACTCCGCAGCCAAATATAAATGCATAATGAAAAAAAATACTCTTAAAAATGGAAAGAACCTAATTAAAGTGCAGTTGTAGGGGGGATTTTAATTTCTCTGTTTTAGAATTTAATAGATAAAATATAAAGAATATAGAGATAAACAAGCAGAAAATTCACATGATAAATTGAATATATGAAAATATGTTCAACCACATTTGGGGAAATGCATGTTAAAGTAACAATAAGAAAACATTTTTCAGCCAGGTGTAGTGGCGGAGGTGAGTGGATTGCCCAAACTAAGGGGTTTAAGACCAATCTGGCAACTTGGCGAGACCTCATCTCTACAATAAATCAAAAAATTAGTGGGCATGGTGGTGCATGCCTGTGGTTCCAGCTACTTGGAAGGCTGAGGTGGAGGGATCCCTTGAGCCCAGCAGATGGAGGCTGCGGTGGCAAAACCAAAAACAAACAAATATAAAAACATTTTTCACCTATCACATTGGTAAAAATTCAAGACATAGAGTGGTAGAGAAATTATTGGAAAATAGGTACTTTCAAAGCTATTGATGAGAATGTAAATTATTAAAATAGTTTAAATTATTATAATATTTTGGAGAAAGTAATCTTTAAATATCTCTTAAAAGCAATCTGAATTTTGGGGATCTATCTTACAAAAATAATTAGAACCAAATGTGCTAAATGTGCATATGAGAATGTTTTTGCAACATCATTTGCAGTGGCAAAAAAATTGAGGAAAATCTGAATAAATGGAATAATTCTGAATTAAATTGCAGTACATCCATTCCATGGAATATTATTCAGCTGTCTTTCAACTAGGACATATTAACTAGAAAAACAAAATGGTAGTATGTCTGATTTGACCTCATTAGTATAAAATATATAATCAAAACCATATGTATGATATATATGTATAAATGTGTTTATGAATATGAAGGAAAGTATGGAAGCATCAGCTAAGTTGCCAACAATTGTCACTTTAGGGAAGTGAGATGATAAAAGAGGTCTTTAGTTTTTTCGCTTTCTGCAGTAAACACTTGATGTTTTTGTAATTAAGACAAGCTTAATAATAGATCAGAGAAGAATTTTACCAAGGTAAGAAATTTTCTAGGAATCATGTAGTGTTTAATCAGTGAGAACTTGTAAATTTTAAGTGGCAAAGATTTGGACGTATTTTCTATGAATCAGAGCAGCATATTTTAAAAATTTCCAGTTATCAGGATTTTCCATATGTTATTTCATGTTTTAATTATGTTCTGTAGTGTTAGGAATTTTATTGTTATACTTCTAAATATTTTTGCTTTGGATAGGGATATCTTCATCGGTGGAATATAACATGATGGAGTTGGAACAAGAACTTGAAAATGTAAAGACTCTTAAGACAAAATTAGGTATTGTACTTTTTTTTTCTTGGCTTGTATATTGATCTTGGTTTCTTATTAAAGAATGTATGGTAGTGTGAAATATTAGATAATGTATGAAATCATTAGTGTGTTAAAAACTTCCAAACTGTCCAAAATCATTCATAAAAGACTGTCTTTTAGTTTTAGGAAAGGATAAGTATATATTTATTTGCCTTTTACTTTGTATATATACAAAATGACTTTTCAAAGATATTGATGTTAAAAATGTTGCTCTACTGTCCTTTCACTTGCATTATTTCTGACAAGTAATCTGTCCTACTTTTATTTTAATGTGTTTTAATGTGTTTTTTTCCATATCTGCTTTTAAGATGTCTTCTTAGGCCAGGCGCGGTGACTCAAGCCTGTAATCCCAGCTCTTTGGTGGGCTGAGGCAAGAGGATTGCCTGAGCCCAGGGTTTTGAGACCAACCCTGGGCAACTTGGCAAGACCTCATCTCTACAATAAATCAAAACATTAGCCAGGCATGGTGGCACGTGCCTGTAGTTCCAGCTTGGAAGGTTGAGGCGGAAGGGTTGCCTGAGCCCAGCAGGTCGAGACTGTGGTGGCCCTAAGTGTGCCACTGCACTCCATCCTGACTGAGAGTGAGACTCAGACTCAAAAAACAAACAAAAAGATGTCTTCTTTGTTGCTGATTTTGATCAGTTTGATTGTGGTATGCATTAGAATAGTTTTCTTCAGCCGGGCTCGGTGGCTCAGCCTGTAATCCTGCGCTTGGGAGGCTGAGGTGAGTGGATTACCTGAGCCCGCAGGTTCGAGACCCGCCTGGGCAACTTGGTGAGACCTCATCTCTACAATAAATCAAAAAATTAGCCCAGCGCGGTAGCGCACACCTGTAATTTCAGCTGCTTGGAAGGCTGAGGTGGAAGGATCGCCGGAGCCTAGCAGGTCAGTCTAGGTGACAGTGTGAGACTCCAACTAAAAAAAAAAAAAAAGTATAGTGTTCTTCATGTTTCTTGTTCTTTGAGTTCATTGAGTGAGTCTCTTAGATCTGGGAATTTACAGTTTTTATCTAATTTGGAAATTTTTTTTACCATTAATTTCCCAGATATCTTTTTTCCTCTGTGCCTTTTTAAAGGACTCTAGTTACATGTATATTAGACCATAGATAGCTCAAGGATGTTCCTTTATTTTTTAGTCTTTTTTCTTTCTGTGTTTCATTTTGGATAGTTTCTTTTGCTGTGTCTTCATTTTCACTAGTCTTTTCTTCTGCATGTCTAATCTGCCTTTAGTCCCATCTAGTGGTTTTTTTTTTTTCTCCGACTCTGCAGAAGTTCTATTTGGACCTGTTTTATATCTTCCTTGTCTCTAATTAACATGTTCAATCTCTGTCCTTACTTTTTTTAAAAAACAGGGAATAAAGTTATGACAACATTTCTAATGTTTTCGCTGCTAATTCTAACATTTGCATTAGTTCTTGATATGTTTCTATTGATTTTTATCATTATCATTTGTATTTTTGTCCTTCTTTGCATGCCTAGCAATTTTTTATTAGAAAATAAACATTGTGAATTTTACCTTGTTGGGTGCCTCACTTACAGTATAACTATAAGTTAGGAATTTTGTTCTGAGATGCAGCTAAGTTACTTGGAAATAGTTTGGTATTATTGTCTTGCTTTGAAGATTTGTTAGGCTTGATTGCAGTATCATCACATCAAGGGCTAATTATTCCTCGTTCCTAAGGATCATCTATGAATTCTATCCAATGTCTGTGATTTATGAGGTTCTGTACTGTCTTGTGGAGCAGGCACTGTTGTGGCCCTTTGTGTTGGTGAGTACTGTTCCCTCTCATATTCTGGTGTGATTTCTTTCTTCAATCATGGGTTGTTTCCTCATGTGCCTGAGCTAATCATTACTCTGCTGAACAGTTAAGGGAGACCCTTTGCAGCTCCTTGTAATTCTTTTTTTGTGTTGTAAGTCTTTTTTCTGGCACTTTGCTCTGCAAACTCCAGCTGACTTGGTCTCCCTAGACTCCCACTTCATGTCCTCAACTCAAGGAATGAGCTTGGGTTCCTCCTCCCTACACCATGGCCTAGAAACTCTTTCAAGACAATAAGCTGGGTCAAATAGGGATCATGTTGTTTGATTCTCATCTTTAAGAGATTATTGGTCTTTCATTGATCAGAGTTCCAATGACTTGAAAACTGTTGTTTCATATATGTGTATTTTTTGATTTCTTAAGTGTTTCATGCTGAATGGTAAATCTGGTTTCTGTTGTTGCTGTATCTTCAGAGGTGGAAGTTCAGTATTATATTCTTAAAAGTCAAATATGTTGTTTATTTTCATTTCTGTTAATAATATTATCTAAAGTTACCTCAGGCATCCTACCCTTGGTAGATATTAGATCTGTTTCTGGTTTTTCACTATTCATACTGTTGTTATAAATATTCTTGTACATACCTCTTGGTGTTTTTTTTTGTTTTCAGAGTACATAGTAAAAAATGGAATTATATGACTATTGTGTATGTGCCTGTACAACTTTTGTAGATAATACCAGATGATTTCCTTACCAGGTAGTTGTATTATTTTGCATTCCTGCTAGGCATGGGTAGGATTCCTGTTGCTTCATGTCTTTGCCAACACTTGACAGCGTTGGACTTTTAAATGTTTACCGATTAGTGGATATGAAATGGTGTTTCACTGGTATTCTGATATGTATGTGTGTTCCTGATTTATGTTTCCATTATTATGTTGCCAGTACTCATTTAGTTTCTGCTTAAAAAGTACCCATTAGTATTTCATTTAATGCAGGTTTGCTGACAGTAGATTGTTTCAGTTTTTATTTGTCTGAAAACATATTTAGAATTTATTTGGTAAATTCCTTTTTTTTTTGAGTTGGAATCTTACTCTTTCACCCAGACTGGAGTGCAGTAGCACACTCACAGCCACCGCAGCCTCAGCCTGCTGGGCTCAGGCAATCCTTCCACCTCAGCCTTCTGAGTAGCCAGAACTACAGGTACACCCTACCACGCCCGGCTAATTTTTTGATTTATTGTAGAGATGAGGTCTCGCTAAGTTACCCAGACGGGTCTCGAACCCCTGGACTCAGGCAATCCTCTCGCCTCTGCCTCCCAAAGTGCTGGGATTACAGACTTGAGCCACTGTGCCCGACTTATTTGGTAACTTTCAACAAAAGACGTTATTTCATTGTCTTCTGGCTTCTGGTTTAAGAGTCATATTGCTGCTTTTTTGAAGGGCTTTAAAAATTGTCCTTTTGTCTTTCTTTAGCAGTTTTACTTTGATGTGCTTAGATTTGATTTTCTTTGTGTTTATCCTTGTTGAAATCTGTATCACTTCATGACTTTATGGCTTGATGTCTTTCATCCATTTGGGAAAATGATTGACCATTATATTATCAAATATTGCTTCTGCTTCATTCTCTTTTATTTCATCAGGCTGCAGTTACACATACATTAGACTTTTTCACTCTTATATTATTTTCTGTATTTCTTTTTTTATCTTCATGTTTCAGTCTGTGATATTTTCTGCTGGTTTATATTTCATTTTGCTGTCTTTTCAGCTGTGTCATAACTTTTGCCAAAACTGTCTGTTGAATTTTTTATTTTAGTTATAATGTTTTTCAGTTCTAGAATTTCTATTTGATTATTTTTTATTTAATTTGATTTATTATGCTTATGAAATTTACCATTTTGTCACTTATTTCATTGAACATATCATTTATTTTAAGGCCTCTTTCTGATAAGTCCAATGTGTAGATCAACTGGAGGTCTGTTTCTATTGTCTTTTCTTGCTCTTTATCCTATATCTTGGTAATGTTTAACTGAATGCCAGATATTTGTTATACAAAATCATAGAAACTCTGTATGATATTTTTTTCTTTTTGAAAGGGTTTACTTTTGCTTCTGGTAAACAATTAGAGTAGGGACATATCAATTTACTCCATCTGGGCTTGAGATCATTTGAGTCTTTACAAGGCATGGTCTGTTTTCAGTTTGACATTAGTCCTAGGGCATATAGCTTTTCATTAGTCTTAATTGAAATTCTGGCTGTTTTGTTTGTGACTCTGACCTCATTTTCTTAATAAACTCTGGTTTTTACCTCTCAAAAAACATGAACCTGACAGAAGTTTTGCTTGACTTCCCAGCCTCTTCACTGCATCTTTCTATTCTCAGCCCCTTTGCCACTGATGCCTCAAAGGGAAAGTGGCACTGCATGCCATGTTCATTTCTTTGCCCTTTTCTTTTCTCTGTGATCACAGCCTCTCAAATATTGACTGCCTTGGGAGTCCCAAACTCCAATGTTTGTCTTCTTCCTGGCTCTACTGAGTTTGCTGAAACCTTGCTTTGGATTGTTGCCTTTTACTCATTGATTTCTCAACCTCTTGGGCCCATGCCATAATTTGTTGGAAATTGCCTTGCAGAGAAAGGTAGTACAAATTGGAGGGTTCACCTCAGTTCACTTCACAGAATATTCGCTCCTCAATTTTCATTTTCTGAGTAGCTCTCTGATATGTTCATACTGATTTTTTAAAAATAAGTTTGATTTTTTGTTTTCACCTTATTTGGGGAGGTGGCAAGATAACTTCTGTCACATATTTTATGTTGACATTGCCTAGTTTCTTTTCCAGGTCTTATCCACTAACATTATCAAGTCATAAGACCAACTTTTCACATCCTGTTCCCACCAATAGAAAGGATGTAATTCAAAATAAATGACAACACTTTGAATTCATGGAAAACTTCCTACATTTCTTTGGTTTTTCTTATTTCATGGATGATAAATGAAAACTTCACTGGGAAATAGACAATTACTGTTTTGATCTGTGATTGGGAGTTTTTGTTTTGGCTTTAGTCTTTTCCTCCTCACCTTTTTTTTCTTAGTATTTCAGTAGCTTTAGGGAGTACAAAAAGTTTCTGGCTATATGGCTGCATTATATAGTGGCAAAGAAGTCTTGGCTTTGAGTGTACCCACCCTCCCCACCTGTGGATATTGTACCCTGTAGGTTTTATTTCATCCTTCTAATCCTTTCTACCCTCCCCTTGATATTTTATTTCTCCACTACTTCCCATCCTCTCCCTTCTGAGTCTCCAGTGTCTATTATACCATTCTATATGTATTTTTTGATTCTTAGTTTAGCTCCCTCTTACAAGTGAGAACATGCAGTGTTTGGTTTTCTATTCCTGTTTTAGGTCAGTGAGGATGATGTTTTCCAATTCCTTCCAAGTTGCTGCAAAATACATTGTTTCATTTAAAATATATATATATAGCTGAATAATATTCTATGGTGTGTGTGTGTGTGTATGTGAAATACATTTTCATTATCCATTGATCAGTTGATGGACATTTAGGTTGATTCACATCCTTGCAGTTGTGTTTTGTGCTGTTTTGTGTTTTGTGCAGGTGTCTTATTTTTTATATCACGATTTCTGTTCCTTTGGGTAAATACCTAGTAGTAGGATTGCTGGATCAAATGGTAGATCTACTTTTAGTTCTCTGAGAAATCTCCATGCCTGTTTCCATAGAGGTTGTACTAATTTACACTCTTACCAAAAGTGTATATGTTCTCTTTTCACTGCACCTGCACCAGCTTCTATTATATTATTATTATTATTTTATTTTGGAAAAAATGGCCATTCTGACTGATACAAAGTAGTATCTCTTGATGGTTTTAATTTGCATTTCCCTCATGATTAGTGATGTTGAGCATTTTTTCACATGCTTTTTGGCCATTTGTATATCTTCTTTTGAGAGATACCTCATTTGTCTACTTTTTAATGGGGTCATTTGCTTTTTTGCTTGCTGATTTGTTTGAGTTTTTTATAGATTTTGGATATTAGTCCTTTGTCGGATGTATAATTTGTGAATATTTTCCCTCATACTATAAGTTGTCTATTTACTTTGTTGATTATTTCTTTTACTGTGCAGAAGCTTTCTAGCTTAATTAAGTTCCACTTATTTTATTTTTTGAGTTGGAGTCTAACTCTGCTGCCCAGACTGGAGTGCGTGGCCGCTCTTGGCCACCACAGCCTCGACCTGCTGGGCTCCAGCGATCCTTCCGCCTTAGCCTTCCAAGTAGCTGGAACTACAGGCACGCGCTATGACGCCCGGCTAATTTTTTTGATTTATTGTAGAGATGAGGTCTCGCCAAGTGGCCCCGGCGGGTCTTGAACCCGCAGGCTCAGGCAGTCTGCTTACCTCAGCCTCCCAAGGTGCGGGATTACAGGCTGAGCCCGGCAAGTCCCACTTATTTATTTTTGTTTTGCTTGCATTTGCTTTTGGGGATTTAGCCGTAAATTATTTCCCTAGGCCAGTGTCCAGAAGAGTTTTTCCTAGGTTTTCTTCTAGAATTTTTATTGTATGAGGTCTGACATTTAAGTCTTTAATCCATTGTGAGTTAATTTTTGCATATGGTGAGACATAGGGATCAAGTTTCATTTTTCTGCATATAGCTATTCAGTTTTCCCAGCACTATTTGTTGAATAGAGTGTCCTTTTCCTAGTTTATGTTTTTGCCTGTTTTGTCACAGATCAGTTGGTTATATTTGGATTTATTTCTGGATTCTCTATTATGTTCCATTGCTGCATATGTCTGTGCTTATACCAGTACCATGCTGTTTTAGTTACTGTAGCCTTGTAGTGTAGTTTAAATCAGGTAATGTGATGCCTCCACCATTTTTCTTAGGATTGTTTTGGCTCCACTTGTTCTTAGCATGAGGATTGGTGTTGATATAAGGTAGTCCATTGTAGGTAAAAGTGGAAGTTTTTTTAGAGCCATTAGGAGTGTTTATCTTTGGGATATGACTAGAAGGGGTTTTTATTCATGTTACTTTATTTTTTCTGATCTTTATCAATGTATATATCTATATCAAATACAAATACAATAGGCCCTCCATATCTGTGGGAGACTGGTTTCAGAACACCCTCCCCCCCCATGGATAATTGAATCCATGGGTGATTGAAAACCACTGTGGAACCCTCACATATGGAGGGCCTACTGTCTTTCTATATTTTCAAAGTAAGCTGTATCTTAGCAATGTATTTCCTTAACAATTGAGATGTCTTTACAGAGTGGAAATTTAGGCATCATAGGATTGAATTGTTTAGTGTGGCAAACTGGTTTAAAAACTCTGATTTTTATAGTTTGTGGAGAAAAATTAAAAGTAATTTATATTCTTCAAAAATAAATTACTCATATAAAAATAATGTATATGAATTGTAGCATCATGAAATGAAAATGTAAATTTGGAGAAAACTTTTGGAAATTACTGAAATCTTTCATTTTATTTTGTTCTTTCTAATAGAGAGAAGAAAAAAGGCTTCAGCATGGGAAAGAAATTTGGTGTATCCTGCTGTTATGATTCTCCTTCTTATTGAAACAGTGAGAATTTATTTGCCTAGTTAAATAAAAGCAAATTATATTTTATTTACTTTAGCATTTGAGTATGGCAGTTCCCTCAGCTAAATGGTTTCTAGTATACTGGCTTTCTATCAACAGGATTAAAATTCATCTATGCTTTTATTTGTAAAAACTCAATAGAGCAAAAGTGGAAATGAACGACAATTTTTTTTTAAATTCTGAAGATTATGTTTCCTCATGAAATTCAGTCTTTTGTTTCATTGAAAATTAAGCAGGACATTCAGTCTTTTGTTTCATTGAAAATTAAGAAGACACAAGGTATTGCAGATACCCTGCTTCAAACTCTGTGATAAAATATGAAAATTACATTATTAAATTAGTTCTGATAATATTTTAATACTTTTAAGTCTGTGGAGTTGTGTGTTTCTAACTGATGAGGTCACTCAGTAAAAGAATCTGTACTATTAGCTTTTGTCACAATCTTTGAAATTATAATAATTTGCAGAATCTTGTAAAGTTTCTTTGGGAGTTTTTAATATAGTCTGATTACTTTAGTTTTATACATAGAATTTTGGTCTTGACTGCTTTTCCTCAATTTTGAAACATACATTTGGTTATTTCGATTTTAATACTTGTGTATTGACAAAAAAATCTTAGAAATTAAGAGCTAATGACTTGCTTTTTATGTTGTAGTCCATCTCAGTCCTCTTGGTGGCTTGTAATATTCTTTGCCTGTTGGTTGATGAAACAGCAATGCCAAAGGGAACACGGGTAAAGTAAAATGCTTTAAAATGTTTTTCTTTTGCAAAAGTATTCTGTGTGTATACCCTGAGTATTTCAAATAAATGCAAATATTCACCTTTCTGCATGTATGTGTTTCAAGGTGTATGATTTTTTTAATGCAAAGAGCCTTTCTTCTCTCATAGAAGAAGTCAAGATCTATCTACCTTCCTTTCAGTCTGAAACAAAGATACCCTATCCTCTCAAAAGCTGATTCCTTTAGCCTTATTTTTTATTCAGATCCTCCTTACCTCAGTCTTTCCAGGACCTTGTGCCATCTTTTATTGCCATTTTCACATTTAGTTACAGCCTCTTCTCCAAGAGTGGAAGCCTACTAACATGCTCCCAAACCCACTGATAGAGCAGGAAGTCACTTATTGTATTGACTTCCTGTTCATTTAAAAAATCATTTTAATATACAAGAAAAACAAGGTAAGTCCCAAGCCCTGTGGTAATTTTTTGTACTGCCCCGCTTAGTGTATAGCAGAGGATGGCTTGTATGTTGTAGGAGCTCCCTGTATAGTGGTGTAAATAAATCAAATAATCTTAATCCTGCCTATAGACTTTCTCTTGAGACAGGGAATAATTCCAAAGTATTTTCCAGATTGATCAATAAGCTTTTGTAGAGGAGAAAAAAATGATATCTTGTCCTCACCTGTTGCAAGGTTCATGACTGAGGCCCATATAACAAAAGACAAATTAATAAGAGAAAAGCAGGCAAATTTATGTAAGATAAGTTTTATATATCACAGGAACCTTCAGAAATGAAGATTAAATAAACAAGGAGACCTGTGTATTTTTATGCTTAGGTTCAATGAAGAGTGGACAGTTGTGGGGAAGTATGATTGGATAAAGGAGGTATAATCTAATGATTATAAATTGGGAATAATTTAGCACGGCTTGTATGTTTAGGTCTTCTCAGTGTCCCTGTATCTCCTGAGAGAAAGATGTTCCTTTCCTCAGAGTATAGGGAGGGCACCTCTTGAAAGAGGGGTCTTATGGCCTACTTAAGAGGAGAAGGGTGGGGGGGAGGCTGTTGCAGAGTGATCTTTGGAGGTTTTCATAAATACCAAGTTATTATACTTTAGGGTAGTATATCCTGAACCCTATTACTTCCTATCAGCATTGTTTATTTCTTCTTTAAAAGATTGGGGGAAAAAATTTTTTTTTGTTGGACTGACTATACATTCTTTTTTTTTTCCTTTCTTTCCAAGAATGTGGTCAATCTTAGAGTATGTTCCATGTGGTTATACATTCTTAATTATTCCTAGTGTTTCTGTGAAATGTAATTTAAGCTGACTAGTAAATCAGTAAGTAATTCATATACAGATACTTTTTAAAATTAGTAATCTCTGAAAATATTCTACTTCAGTAGGGAATGGTTTTTTGCCTGTCTGATCTCATTATAAAAATACTACTTCGGCCGGGCTAGGTGGCTCAGCCTGTAATCCTAGCACTTTGGGAGACTGAGGTGAGTGGATTGCCTGAGGTCGCTGGTTTGAGACCAGCCCGGGCAACTTGGCAAGACCTCGTCTCTACAATAAAATTAAAAATAGCCAGGAGTGGTAGCGGACACCTGTAGTTCCGGCTACTTGGAAGGCTGAGGCAGAAGGATTGCTGGAGCCCAGCAGGTCGACCTTGGGGTGGCCGTGAGCATGTGTGGCACTGCACTCCAGTCTGGGTGAAGGAGTGAGACTCCAACTCCAAAAAAAAAAATCACTATTTCTGTTTTTGTTTTTTTTAAGTTCTTAGTAAAGATAGTTTATAAGATAGGTATAATTGTAGGAAAAAAAGTCATAGCATTAAAAAAAAAAATCTGTTAATGGTTGTATCTTTTGTAACTCTGATTTCAAGAAAGATTTGGGGAAAATAAACTCTGAAGTATGGAAACAGGATATGCACATTCACTATCTTTCTATGCTTAGCTTAATTTTTATATACTTTGTGTAATCTTTATGTTGCCTCAGTGTTTATATAGCTATGTATTTCATTCTGATTGTATTATTGTATTTTTAAAAATTTCTCCCTGAGATAGGATTTTTTTTCTTAAGTAGCAAGTTTTGTCATTTTATTTCAGTAAGCATAATCATATCATTTTGACAAGTAACTTAAATTGCATTTGCACTAAATTAGATTTTTTTTTAAAGCTTATTGAAATTGTTAATATTGTACCTGAATTTGCTGATGAAACTAGCCTGTCATTGTTTTATTGGCCTTTGAAAGTCTATCTGAAAGTATTAAATATTTCTAATTTCAACTGCCTTATATTTAAGAAAAAAACAATTTTGGGGATATAATGGTGCTATTGAATTCTGAAATGTGTTTCTCTCCCCCCTCCCCCCAGGGTCCTGGAATAGGCCATGCCTCTCTTTCTACTTTTGGTTTTGTGGGAGCTGCACTTGAAATCATTTTGATTTTGTATCCTTTCTCTAACTGAAAGTTCTGTTTGTTCACAAGTTTTCTGGGCCGGTGGTAATTTTCTAAGACATTTATCTAGAAGAAAAAAAAAAACAGGGTAGTCTTCCTCAAGTACTTAAAAGTGGCTTTTTGTTTTTTTTCCTTTGGGCCTTAAGACTTTTCAGAGACTGCTGAGAACTTTAGGAAACTTGCATTATTTTGGAGAGTATTTTTCCTTGATTCTCTCAGCTATCTTATGGTGTCCTCTGTTGTCGGTTTCTATAGCCTTCGATTTTTTGGAAACTTTACTCCTAAGAAGGATGATACAACTATGACAAAGGTAAGGTGGTAGAATCTTAGACTGTGGCCTCTCTTTTGCCTTCCAAGACAAACAGACTGTTAGCAATCATCCTGAATGGTTCATTTGCAGTGATAGGTATTTGTAAGTTGCGTAAACACAAACTGGAAGATTTTCAAAATGCTGAGTAAGTGGGAAAAGGATGTGCTCTGTTTAATTTGGATGATGTCCATTCACTTGTAAATGCACAGAACTGCAGAGCTTGTTAACTATCTATAGAAGGCTCCTGAAAGGACTCTTTTTCCTCTAAAGAAAACGTATTGCTAATGAGTAACTTTGTGCTGACTGTACTTCAGGGAGCTTGTTTGAAATCTGAAGAACTTAGTTGCTACAAGTAGTAGAGATAAAGTATTTCAAATTTGAATAATTAAAGTAAGAAGGAAGAGTTCTATTCAGAAACATTTTGTAGTCTGAGGTTAATTTGACTTTCCACAATGTGTCATTGGCTTTGGAATAATAAAGGCTGTTGCCTTATATTGTGACTAAATCTTTGTAAAATATTCGGTCCCATGGGCCTACAAAGAAGAATAACTAGTAAAAGCTGCTGTCTTGTTTCCTTTTTATTAGATATTTTATATTTTTAGCCTATTTAAAGGGGAGAAGTTATATATTTATATATGTATATATACACACATATGTATACATACACACCCATATATGTTGGTATAATTTACTAAGTTAATAAGTAGTTGAGATATTAAGTATCTAATATAAGTGATCATAAGTATTAATCAGTATTTTCAGCTTATTTAATATGAAAGAATAATTATAGGATACATTGAAATGGAATTATTTAAGTTTAGATGTTTTAGATTTCTGGTGCTTTTTAAATTAAATCTTATAATAAACATATTAGGAGTAGGTATTATATAAGGAATCTTGAGCATTAATCTGGTTTTAAAAATACAATTAGAAGTATCAAATGTGTTCTTTTTCACTTGATAGGCAAAGGTTTTTGGAATTGGCAACTATAATCAATAATGTGAAATGCATTATCTAGCTATAAAGTAATTTAAATGTTCTGTAGTTTTATATTTGTACCAGGTGCTCTATATATCTTCTAGAATTTACAGATATAACTTTAAATATTTGTAGAAAAAGTGTACTATTCTCATAAAATTTTATATTGAATAGTATCATCAAGAAGTTGACAAAATCCAATACGTAAGTAGAATGTACAGTAATTTCCCAGAATGTTCTTGGGTTTCATTGTCATCCTACTGTTTAACTACCCAATATTCTTTCTAAATTCTCATAACAGATCATTGGAAATTGTGTGTCAATCTTGGTCTTGAGCTCAGCTTTGCCTGTGATGTCAAGAACACTGGGTAAGTTTAAATGAAAATGTTTTATTTAAAATCCTTATTTTTTAAAAGATATACTTACTAAACTACTTTAACTGTTACTTTCAAAACCTTTTCAAAAAGATTTCAAATATAATGTTTTTAAAATATAATGTTTCTTTCCATATCATTTTATACCTTTACTTCTATATTTCATTTATGTGTAGGGCCATACAAAGACCATTTATTTTTTAAACACTTAAAAACATTCTTTCTCCAAACAATGGACTGTTTTTGTTTTACTGACACATTCACAAGTAAGACTTTTTTTGAGTTCTCTAGTGAGGAAACTGTGTTTTTATTTTTATGTTTAGGACTGAAAATGTTAAACTAATTTTTCGTATATACAAGGTTTTGAGAACTTATAATTTAGTTGGTTTAAAAAAATTGAAATTTTATAAATTATTTTAAGCTCTTTGTGTTCATGAAATAGGGTTGAAAGCAGTATGATCTCTGAGAGCACACACTGGTTCAAAGAACACCCTTGAGTTCTTTAGTTTCTATTTGCAATGTTATTCTTTCATATCCTCTTAATTTTTCAGTTTACAGAGAATTTTGATCATCTTTTAAAAGTAAAACATATTTCCATTTTATTATTGAAATAGTTGAATAAGTCTTCATTTTGTCTTCTTTTATAAAGCACTATTGTTGTAGACTGTATTCTCAGTTCTTGGCTAAATATTATTTCAGATCCATTAAACTATTCTGTTTGATTCTCTCGACTTAGGTTTTGACTTAAGCATGTCTACAAATGATTTAAAAAATTTGATCATTAAAGTTTCTTGCTCATAACAAAAATTGCTAGTAACTATGAGTTGCTTTTTTTTTAGTTCCCATATTGTCCCCATTATTTATTCAGGACTCATAGATAACAGGGATGCAGATAACAGGGCTGTGCCAAGAAAGTGTAAGCTTTGTAGTTATCTTCATAATTCTTACAAAGAATTTCATGTTTTAACAGAAAGTAAAAATTAAAGTATAAATGGAAAGGGGACCACTGTTCCACAGCCTAATACAAAACCTGTTTATGTAACAGTCTCCTTTCTTTTGTGTTTGCTTTGTAGGACTTGTTATTGTTTTGACATCTGCTTTTGGTTTGTGACTCTTGAAAATGCTAAGAATAGATTCTTTAATAACCTGATTTGAAACTAAATGCTATCGTTTGTATTATGATAGTCCATCAAATAATTTCTGTGATGTTACAGCCACTCTACCATTTTAACATTTACTGTGCCCTGTTATAAGATTGATTGCTGATCATTAATATATACTGATTTTATGGAAGAAACTTATATGCTGTGTGTAGTTTTAATACAAAGAAAACAAATTAATGGTAAAATGTACTTTTTGAAGACCAACAATTTAAATTCCAGACTAGTTTGCCATAGAGATAAATAAAAAGAAAAAAAAAAGAAAGATGGAACAATTAAAATGCAGCTAACAAATGCCTGGACCCAGCTGTCCAAACAGGATTAATGGAGTGCATTAGGGTACAGTGAGTCATGTGGTGCTTTGCAAAATATCAACACGCACTGCATTACATGTTATGCCCAGTGGCATTGAATAGATGAAAAGAAATAAATACGTTAAACAGATTCATAGAGGCTTTTCACAGTATTAAAAAAGCAAATTTCTAGACTAAAAGAAAAAGCTTTATTTTAGTATTATGGGAAATGCAAACTAGAGAGTTACTTTGTAATTCCTCTATTAACCCTTTAGAATTGAGTCTTTGATTTTAAGAAGATAAAATATAGAGAACTGTCATGATTATTATCCTGGTGTATAACAGGATTTTGATTTACTAGCTGAAAAGCTTATAAGACTAGAATAGAGCATGTATTTACCAACCAAATTCCAAGCTGTGGCATTTTTCACTCTTTCTCGTCACCTCTAACAAGGAAATCCTGACCTTAGTCTGGTCTCATTTGCTCCTGTGAAATCAACCAGCAGCATCACATCACTTACAGTGAAATGAGAAATGCAGTAACAGGGAAAAGTATAATTTACCTGCATACATGCAGTTTTCCTATTCAACAATTTTTTTAGTGCCGAGTATGAATTGAAAGTACATTGACTCCATTATAAAATAAATAATTTGGTGGTATTTTTGCTTCAAAACTGAAAGTGCTATGGTTTTTTTTTTCTTTTTAAAAATTTGCCAGCTGTTATTGTTGATGCATCACAGACTTTAGGCTTAAGTGCATGGCATGATATGGCACACTGATTAAAGAATTCCTTTTAAATAGCATGTCACATTTGAGTGTGAAAAATTTTGTACTCATTGAAAAATAACCACTAAGTAAATTTTATAAGCATATCACTTGTTAGAAAGAATTAACTTGTAAGGAAAATTTTGGTCATGTATTTTTGGTTAAATGATTACTATAGATGATAGTTTTATTGTCCATAAGAAACACAAAGAATTGTGTACTTTAAATTGTTATTAGATCCCTTTAAAAGTAATGCCATGCCAGTGGATAATTTTCAGAACATTCTTTTGTTGCCTGTTTAGACTTAAGTTTTCAGAATCTAAAGTTTTAGGGGATTTGATGTCCGTATTTTAACAATTCACTGCATAGCTTGATGGACTCACCTCTGCTAACAAGGTGAAAATAGAACAGGATCAAACAAATTATTTACAGACACCCACACTTTTTTATTATAAAATGTTTTAAATACTGCAGCGAATTTTGTAAGAATAGATTTTGTATAAGTGCTGATATGCTCTTTATTATGCTTACTCAAGAAAAATTGAGAGGCTGACATTTTTTTGTTATTCTGTATTTTAAAACTAATTTAACCAAAGGAAAAATTTTTTTTCAAATGCAAACAATAGTCTTTGAAATACTTTTACTAATTTCTATTTTTAAATTATTTTCTTTTTATCCTGGAAGTTCTTGCTGTAACTTGTAAGTTATATAAGGCCCAAATCCAGATTTAAAAAAAAATGTACTTACAGTATTAAAACAAAGATACCCTTTCAAATCAGCTTGAATTTATTCAGTATTTCCACATCTGGGTCCCATGAAATCTATTATCTTGCAGAAGAAAAGTAGATTCTTCTCTTTTGTTTCTTGATGAAGGGATTTTGCTTATTAACAGATTTTTTTTTTAAGAGAGGTCTTTATGTGGAGTTTCGTAAATATACTACCAGTCTTTACCCTGGGCTTTTTCTCCCTAGTTCTTGTTGTGAAACAGAAATAGATGATGCTTTCACAGATGCTTAGCAATGACAAATGTGAAGCAGAAGTATAAATTATAATATATATTCCTAATTATGAAATTGATATAAAAAAGTTCCAAACCCCATATGAAAAATTTCTTGCCAAAAAATTATATATGATTTAATTATATTCAGATATATTATAGAAACAATAAATGAACAGTACTAATCAACTTTTGACTGATTACTAATGTTCTTATAAATTTGTATATCTAGTTGGATTTTGTTTTGTTTTGTTTTTGAGTGAGTCGGGGTCTCTATCATCCAGACTGGAGTGCAGTAGCACAACTATGGCTCACCATTGTCCTAACTTCCTGGGCTCAGGTGAGCCTTCTGCCTCAGCCTCCTGAGTAGCTGGGACTACAGGCTCGTGCCTGGCTAATTTTTTTTTGCAGAGATGAGGTCACGCTGTGTTACCCAGGCTTGTCTTGAACTCCTGGGCTCAAGCAATCCTCCTGCCTCAGTTTCCCAAAGTACTGGGATTACAGGCGTGAGCTGTTGGCGCCTGGCCACCAAGTATCCTTAATAGTGTACATGCACAGTAGGAAATTTTATTTTTAAGTTAATTTTTAATTATAAGATAAATGAACGAATAATTAGATGAATATTTGATATTTATCAAATATTGATGAATAAATTGTCCTGATAAAGAATATTGAAAATTAGTGACCAGGCCAAAGTTGCTTGTGACCACCACTTTTAATCCTGATCTCCTATTCAGAATTTTTAGATACATCTTTGGTTTATAGCTTTTCAAGTCTTTTTCTGTAGATACATATGTGTGTTTGTGTGTGCTTGTACTCTGTAGGAAATTTTAAAACTCTAACCTAAATATTACTTTGTTTTTAATTCTTTTGTTGGCATTCTTTTTTCTTCTGGTAGTTCTTTTTTTGAGTTAGAGTCTTGCTCTGTTGCCCAGGCTGCAGTGCAGTGGCATGCTCACAGTGACTGCAGCCTTAACTTACTGGGCTCATGTGATCCTTCCACCTCAGCTTTCCAGGTAGCTGAACTGCCGGCCAATGCCAGCACACCTGGCTAATTTTTTGATTTTATTGTAGATGTGAGGGCTCGCCAAATTGCCCGGGCTGGTGTCAAACCCGTGGGCTCAGGAAATTCTCTCACCTTGGCCTTTCAAAGTGCTGGGATTATAGGCGTGAGCCACTGTGTCCAGCCTTCTGATAACTCTTTTTTTTTTTTTTTTTTGAGTTGGAGTCTCACTCTGTCATCCAGACTGGAGTGCAGTGGCTGCTCCCAGCCACTGCAGCCTCGACCTGCTGGGCTCCGGCGATTCTTCCTCCTCAGCCTTCCAAGTAGCTGGAACTACAGGCGTGTGCTACCACACCCGGCTAATTTTTGACTTATTGTAGAGATGAGGTTTTGCCAAGTTGTCCAGGCGGGTCTCGAACCTGTGGGCTCAGGCAATTCACTCACTTCAGCCTCCCAAAGTGCTGGGATTACAGGCTGAGCCACCGAGCCTGGCTATTCTGATAACTCTTATCAGAACCCAATCATCTTAAAATTAATTTCAAATAAAAACACTTAATTATCTCTTTCTGTACAGGTTGCCTGTGACCTCCCAATTGCCTAATCCTATGAATTTTATCTTAATTTCTCTGAGACATTTACTGTTTATAACCCTGCCACCCACATCTCTTTTTTTATTTCTGGTCACTGTTTCCCTCTTTTTTTCTTCTCTTCCTCTGGCCATTCCTTAGCTGTCTCTTTTACTGCTTTTCAACTACCACTCATTCACTTGCCCCAAAATTCAAATCTCATAAACAGACCCTGAGCATTTACCTTAATACTATAAGAAAAGAATTGGCAGTAGCAGGACACTGCCAGGGGAGGGAGGGAGGGCACATAACATCAGTAAGTGTTCCTGATTTCAAAACAGGCAAAGTGGGGACCAAAGGGAGACCCAAAATTTACCTGTATACCTAATCCTGAATTGTACTCCACATCTTTTCTTTCTTTTTTTTTCCTTTTTTTTCTTTTTGGGTTGGAGTCTCACTCTGTTGTTCAGGCTGGAGTGCAATGGCAACTCATGGCCACCCCAGCATTGACCTGCTGGGCTCCGGCAAACCTTCTGCCTCAGCCTTCCAAGTAGTCAGAACTGCAGGTGTGTGCTACCATGCCCGGCTAATTTTTGATTTATTGTAGAGATGAGGTCTTGCCAAGTTGCCCAGGCTGGTCTTGAACCCTAGGGCTCAGGCAGTCCACTCTTTCTCAGCCTCCCAAAGGGCTGGGATTACAGGTGAGCCACCAAGCCCGGTCTGTACCCCACATCTTTAAAATAAAAATAAAATAATTTTTAGAAAGCTAAAAACAGCCGGGCTCGGTGGCTCAGCCTGTAATCCCGCGCCTTTGGGAGGCTGAGGTGAGTG
>NW_007093013.1:135414-150265 GCF_000164805.1 Carlito syrichta
GTGGCCAGTAGCGGCCACTGCACTCCAGTCTGGGCAACCGAGTGAGACTCGAACTCAAAAAAAAAAAAAAGAAAGCTAAAAACAGAGGAATCCAGATCTGTAATTCTGTGTTATGTACAGGTGTCCCACTGTCTTCTCATACTGGTGGTTTCTATAACAGAACCCATCATATTCTCTCTCTTGCTCTCTCTCTCTTCCTCTCCCTCTCCTCCTCTCCCTCTTTCCCACACTTTCTGTCTTCCTCCTTCCTGTATTCCCTTTCATTATCTTCAGGATACTTTCTATCCATGGGACCAGAAACTTGAGAATCACAGTAAATGCATTTATTTTCTTGCACCAATGCCTAAGAGCAGTACTCAGTTTCATCTTGTTAATATTTATCACGTGCATCTCTTCCTTCCCATCTTCTCTTTAAAAAAATGAAAAGAGACATGTATAGCATCAAAAGCAGAGAGCTGAGTGTATGATTTTATTTTATTTTTTGTTTTTTTATTTTTTATTTTTTTGAATTGGAGTCTCACTCTGTCACCCAGACTAGAGTGCAATGGCCGCTCCTGGGCACTGCAGCCTCAACCTGCTGGGCTCTGGTGATCCTTCCGCCTCAGCCTTACAAGTAGCTGGAACTACAGGCACACGCAACCACGCCCAGCTAATTTTTGATTTATTGTAGAGATGAAGTCTCGCCAAGTTGCCCAGGTGGGTTTCGAACCCGCGGGCTCAGGCAATCCACTCACGTAGGCCTCCCAAACTGCTGGGATTACAGGCTGACCCACCGAACCCGGATGATTTTATTTTAATATTTCATTGTGAGAAAAATGTTCATGAAGTGGATTATAAGCAAGTGTTCTTTTTTTATTTTTTAAATATTTTTATTTTAAAGATGTGGGTACAATTCAGGATTAAGTATACAAGTGGTCAATGTACAGGTAATGTTGGGGCCTCCCTTTGGTCCCCACTTTGCCTGGTTTGAGATCAGGTACCCTAATTGATGTTGTGACTCCCTCCCCACCCTGACAGTATCCCGCTACTGCCAATCCCTTTCTTATAGTATTATGGCAAATGATCAGGGTCCACTTATGAGTGAGAGCATGTGGTACTCTGTTTCTTTGTTTCTGTAATAGATCACTGAGTATGATAGACTCTAAATCTATCCAAGTTGCTGTGAAGTCCATATGTTTGTCTTTCTTGGCTGCGTAATATTCTCTGTATATGTTACCACATCTTTTTAATCCAGTCCATTTTGATGGGCAGCACAGTTGGTTCCATGTTTTTGCTATTGTGCATAGTGCTGCAATAAACGTGTGTGCAGATATCTTTTTTGCAGAATGATTTGAGTTCTTCTGGATATGTTCCCAGTAGAAGGATTTCTGGGTCATATGGAAGGTCAATGTTTAGTTCTTTTAGAAATTGCCACACTGTCTAAAGAGGCTGCACTAGTTTGCATTCCCTCCAGCAGTGCAGAAGCATTCCTTTTTCACTGCATCCTTGCCAGCGTGTGTTGTTGTTTGTTTTGTTAATGATGGCCATTCTTACTGGGGTTAGGTGGTATCTCAATGTGGTTTTGATTTGTATTTCTCTGATGATTAGTGAGACTGAGCACTTTTTCATGAGTTTGTTGGCTGCCTGTGTATTTCTTTTGAGAAGTTTCTATACATGTCTTTTGCCCACTTTTTAATGGGGCTACTTGTTTTTTCCTTTCAGCATGTTTAAGTTCCTTGTAGATCCTGGATGTTAGACCTTTGTCAGATAAACAGTTGACAAATATTTTTTCCCATTCTGTGGGCTGTCTTCCCGCTCTCTGGATGGTTTCTTTTGCTTTACAGAAGCTTTTCAGTTTGTTGAGGTCCCACTTATCTATCTTATCTCTTATGGCATGGGCATTTGGAGTTTTTGATCAGGAATTGGTTGCCAGTTCCAAATTCCATAATGGTGTCTGCTGCATTTTTTTTTGAGTTGGAGTATCATTCTGGCGCCCAGGCTGGAGTGCAGTGGCACACTTACAGCTACCACAGCCTCGACCTGCTGGGCTCAGGCAATCCTTCCGCCTCAGCCTTCCAAGTAGTTGGAACTACGGGTATGTGCTACCACACTTGGCTCATTTTTCTTGATTTATTGTAGAGATGAGATCTCGCCGAGTTGCCTGGGTTGGTCTTGAACCCGTCGACTCGGGCAATCCTCTCACCTTGGCTCCAAAGTGCTGGGATTATAGGCGTGAGCTACTCTGCCTGGCAATTTTCTAATGTTCTTACAGTTTGAGGGTTTATGTTTAGGTCTTTGATCCATTTAGAGTTGATTTTTTTATATGATGATAGGTAGGGGTCCTGTTTCAATGTTCTTCATGTGTTCAGCCAGTTTTCCCAGCACCATTACTGAATAGGTTCTCCTCTCCCCAGTGGTTGGTGAAGGAGGCTTTGTTGAAGATGAGTTGGTTGAGAAATTGAGGTTTTGCTTCTGGAATCTCTATCTTGTTCCATTGGTCCATATGTCTATTATTGTACCAATACCAGACTGTTTTGATTATTGTAGCCTAACAGTAAAGTTTAAAGTCTGGAAGTGTGATTCCTTTTACTTTGTTTCTTTTGCTGAGGATTGTTTTGGCTATTCATGGTCATTTGTTTCCATATGAATTCCTGTATTGCCCTTTCCAGGTCTGAGTAGAATGCTGCTGGTAATTTAATGGGTATTGTGTTAAATCTGTAGATTGCCTTTGGTAGGATGGACATCTTAACAATGTTTATTCTCCCTATCCATGAACATGCAATATTTTTCCATTTGTTTGTGTCTTCTTGGATTTATTTGAGCAGTGTTTTATAGTTTTCACTGTAAAGCTATTTCACTTTTCTGGTTAGGAAGATGCTGAGGTATTTCATTTTTTTGTGACTATTGTGAGCTTGGCTGGGTAAGAATTCTTGGTTGAAATTGTTTATCTTTGAGGACTTTGAATATTGGGCTCCAGTCCCTTCTAGCTTGTACTGTTTCTGCCAATAGGTCTGCTGCTATTCTGATTGGTTTTCCCCATTAGGTAGTCTGACCTTTCTCTCTTGCTGCCTTTTAGATTTTTTCTTTTGTGCTTGCTTTGTATAGGCGAACTACCATGTGTCTAGGGGTTGGTCTTCTCATTTGATGTCTTGTGAGGGTGTTCTCCATTCCCCTTCCTTCTTCTGAGATACCAATCAGGCATAGGTTTGGCCTCTTGGACATCTCTTGTTTTTTCTTGCTGAGTTTTCTTTCTTTCTTTCTTTCTTTTTTGAGTTGGAGTCTCACTCTGTCACCCAGACTGGAGTGCGGTGGCCGCTCCCGGCCACTGCAGCCTCAACCTGCTGGGCTCCAGCGATCCTTCCACCTCAGCCTTCTGAGTACCCCAAATTACAGGCATGCGCTACCATGCCCGGCTGATTTTTTGATTTATTGTAGAGATGAAGTCTCATTGCCCAGGCGGGTCTCGAACCTGCAGGCTCAGGCAATCCACTCACCTCAGCCTCCCAAAGGTATGGGATTACAGGCTGAGCCACCAAGCCCGGCTGTGAGTTTTCTTTCTATGTTTTTTACAGACTGGGTTAATTCCATGTTTTGGTCTTCAAGTTCAGAAATTCTTTCTTCTGCTTGATTAATTCTGCTTTCCATGTTGTCATCTTATTATTTATTTCCTGGATGAAACTTTTATGGCCAGAATCTCTGTTACAAGTTCTTTCAGTGTTGTATCTTGTTTTTCTTGAGTCCTATTCACTCTTTCCATCCATTCCCTAATTCCTGTTTTATTCTGGAGCCAGTCGGTGGTGACTTCCATTGTTTGGGCTCCAGGATCTGATTTTTCAGGTGTTTTCTCTTTGTTACACTGGAAATTACCTGTGTTTCTCTGTTGATTTTCCTCATTTGTGACAGATCTCTTTCTTTTCTCTTTAGTTCCATTATTCTGTGGCAGTGGGAGAGGCTTTCAATTCTGATGTTTGCTCAGCCCTCTGTTCTTTCCTATTCAGGGCTCTGCATTTGTTCTCTTTTGAAACAGAGCTGTGAGTGGGAAGCTTTGCTGTCTCTTGTAATTTTGTGAGTCAAATAACGTGGAGCATGGGCAGGGTAGGATTCAGAAACTATTTGCAAATCACAGTGTTCACTGATTGTGGTATGGGCTCCCTGAGACCCAGTTCCCACCACCACTCTCTTTGACAGTGCACTGGGTATGTATATATGTACCCCTGAGTCCAAGATACAGTAACAGCAATGAGGAGAACAGAGAAAAGTAGAATGAAATAAGATGGACAAATTTTAAAGAAAAAAATTGTAAAAAGCTCAGAAAAACAAGAGCAGAAACCAAAGCAAAAAGCAATTAAGCATACACACACACTAAAACAAACTGGAATAACAACAAAACAAACAATAACAAAAAAACCCAGGAAAACCAAGCACACACATACGCACCCAACCTAAAATGAAAGGAGGAGAAAAAGAACAAAAAAAAAAAGAGAAGAAAAACAAAAAAGCAATTCAAATCAAACCCTCACACATGCATTCACACACACATAGAACTAAAAACAAGAGAACAAAAAAGCAAAAACAAAAAAATCTGAACAATGAACACTCAATTCTTCATGTACACACATAAACAGAAAACAAAAGAAGAAAGAGGAAAAAAAGGGAGAGTTGGGGTGATGCAGAAAAAACCTCACATACACATTTATGTACAAATGGAAAATATTAAAAAATAAAAAAAGCCTCCCTCTTGTGACAGGTTCTGGAATTGTTCCTCTCAGCTGCCCCTCTCCTATCTCCTGCAGAGCTTCGGCCTCATTCAGTCTCCCCCGTGTCTGGCCCAGGAAAGGAGGAAGGAGCAATGGGGGTAGGTGGGGCTTTAGTCCTCCCCTCCCACTCTAGTATGGTCAGTGGGATCCTCTCCAGTGGGGAAGTACTGGATTGTTTCTTCCCCAGGTACTGGTGGTTGGTGCCTCAGCCATGCTTATCCTGGAGTGGAGTCCTCTTATTGCGGCTGAGGTCCAGGCTCCTCCTGGGTTCGTCCTTCTCAGTCTTTCCCCAACGTGTGAGGCTGATGCTCAGAGGGTTGCTGGGAGGAGGGAGTTGAGTCAGCTCCCAACTCACCATTGATCTCTTTGGAGATCTTCCTCATCCTTTTCTGTTCACACCCTTTGTACTGCAGCTGAATCAGGGTAGGGGATGGGGCGCCTGAGGCTTAGCACTCATCTTGTCCCTCTGGAGTTTGTGATTTCAGGATATTCCCTCTGGGTCATGATCAACCCCTGAGTAATTAATCTGCCGGTCACAGAGATCGGTTCGGGTCTGTCGCTCTGTGGAGAGCAATCTGGAATACTTCCCTGCCCAGTTTTCAAGATCATGTCAGGGTGCCTCTTTGTCTTCTCTAGTGGGGCTCTGCCCCTGGGCTCCCTCGCTGTGCTCCCTCTGCAGCCCTTGCTGCCAGAGTTCAGCCAGGTGCTGCTGTGGTGAGGCAGAACCCAGAACTGGCAGTCTCTCCTGGCAGCTTCTTCCTGGGAAGGGCTTCATTGATTTTTTTAAAAAATGACGCTCATTCTTTTTTTATTTCTGAGGAGAGTAGAGTAAGAATGCGTGAAACTAAACCAAGATAACTGCAGATATATTTAATTTTCCAAGTGAGAAAATATGATTGGGAGACAATGTGGAGACCCATCTCTGGAGAGTGTTTTCAGGAAGAGAGTAGACATTTACCATCCACATTGGAGGGCTTAGACATTCACTTGTTTGAAAATTATAATTTAAATTTCTTTCTTGGACTCTGATTATAATTCTTTTTTTGTTTTTTGAGTTGGGGTCTCACTTTGTCACCCAGGCTGGAATGCAGTGGCACATTCATGGCCTCCACAGCCTTGACCTGCTGGGCTTAGGTAATCCTTTTGCCTCAGCCTTCCAAGTAGCTGGAACCACAGGTGCATGCCGCCACACCCAGCTAATTTTTTTTAAATGTATTGTAATGACAAGATCTTGCCAAGTTGCCTAGGCTGGTCTCGGACCCTTGACCTTAGGCAGTCCTCTCACCTCCGCCTCCCAGAGTGCTGGGATTACAGGCATGAGCCACTGTGCCCGGCTGCTTATAATTCTTCCATTGGATTTTGTATAGTCTGTATTCAAGTTCAAATACTCTAGTTCATCTGGACTACTAAATTAAATTGCCATAGATTAGAACAAAATGAAATTGGAGCATGTAAATAAAAATGACTAACATTGATTTGATATTTGCAAATATATTTCCCATCTCTATGTGCCAGTTCACATTGTTCTACAGTTGCTCCTTAACCTTTCTCTGCCATCCATATTTTTCCCATTCTGTTTCGCTGAGTCAAATCCTATGTCACACATGAGAGTGCCTCTTTCAGCCTTGTATTGTACTTATCTATGTGCATTGACTATCCCAAGAAACTTTATGTTCCTTAAAGGACAAGAGCATATTTTCTGCATCTTTTTATCCCTCACAGTATCTAGTTGTTAAATATTTGTAATGTCAGTGGGTGCCACCATGTGGAAGGTGGATTGTGTTCTCAGAATAGATGAGCTAAGTTATTTCAGTTGTCTTGCTTTTGTCCTGGTTGTCTTTATTTCCTTATTCTAAGATTTTTTTGACCAAGTATTCTCATTGTATTATAAAACATCCTTACAACAATAACCACGAGGTGGAAACAACCAAAGTGTCCATCATTGAACAAATGGATGAACAGATTGTAACATATTTAACCATAAAAGGAATGGCATCTATGTGAAATAAACCAGTCACAGAAAGACAAATACTGTGTGATTCTACTTATAAGAGGTACCTAGAGTAGTGTAGTTCATGGGTTGCCAGGAACTAGGGAGTAGAAGAAATTGGGAGTGAATACTTAAAAATGGCTAAATTCGTAAATTTTATTTGGTTTTTTTTTTAACTACAATTTAAAAAAGCAAAAAGGAATGACTTACTGATACATGCTACATGGATGGACCTTGAAAACATTATGCAAGTGCCAGTTACAAAAAGTCAAAATGTATGATTCCTGTTTATATAAAATATCCAGAATAGGAAAATTCAGAGATGAAAAGGAGATTACTAGTTGCCAACAACTTGGGTAAGGGGTAATGGGGAGAAGCTGCCTAATGGATACAGGGTTTCACTTTGGAGTGATACAGGTTACTCCAAAGGTAATATAACATTGTGAATGTATCCACTGCCCTTGAATTTTTAATTTTTAAATGGTTAATTTTGTGTTATGTAACTTTAATCTCAGTAAATTTTTTAAAAAGATTTTTGCTTATTAAATATTTGTCCTCTTCCCTGTTTCCTTGACATGGCAATTTAATGCCAAGGCCTAACTGTTTTTAACACTGTAAGTCAATCTTTGAGTGTTCACATTTGTCTTCACAGTGCCACGTGCTTGATAAGGGAAGAAGAAGCAGGTGCAGGGAGCATTGAAGGTAGTGTTTGGTGCAGATAGAGTCCTACCTTGAAGCACCTCCCTTGTCTCTTCTTTCTCTTCAGTGTCTACTTATTATTTAAGGACCAGTCCAATCTCCACCACTAACACACACACAGTGAAAATGTGGTCCTGTCATTTCCTGTTCCAAATGACTTTTGCCATTCTAATAATGTCCAATCTCCTTAAGATTGCACATAAATAAGATCTTCTGTACCTAAACTCTGCCTGTATCTCTTTCTTGCCATTCCAAACCTCACATTATGTGTCATTGTTAACAAAGGTAAATTCTTCAGGTGTGTTGGGAACAAAGCATGGCTGCTCTGCCTTCTATGTCTTTGAACATCTTGCATCGTCTACCAAGAATAATTTTCCTCGTCACCCATTCCTTCTTAAAACCCAGCATGTCATTCAAGACTCAGCTCATCTGTAAACGTCATAGATTTTTTTCTTTGAACCTTCCTCCCTCCTGCCCCCTCAGGTATCCCTCCTGTGCACTCTCCTAACACTGACAAAGTCCTCCATACATATGCTGGGTCACTTACCACATTATATTGTAATGGCTTACTCTTTTCCCTTCCATTAAGCTGTATACTCCTTGAAGAAAGGGATGGCCTGCCACATAGTGCTTCGCTCACGTATGCTGTAGGGGATTTATGTGCTTCTCGCTTCCCCATCTCATTTAACTGTACACAGACATTTAGTCATGCTGGAAATGATGCATGTTATGAAAGTATTTTCTTCGTAGGAAGACTGTCAGTTCCATGAAGGGAATGGATGTCTTAACATATTCCGTAACTCCTATAGTACATGTATAGTGTTAGGAATATGGAAGGGACTCAAAAACTCTTTACAAATTTAACTTGTAACATAAAAACAAATACATAAATACAGAGTTTCTAATTAAATCTAATTGATACAACTGTACTTTAATATATTCACACATGATATTGGGTATATAGTCTGAAGCCTAATAAATGCATTTAATAGCTTTATTGAGGTATAATTGACACACAATACACTGTACATATTTAACATGATCAGTTTTGACTTATGTGTATGCCTGTAAAACCATCACCACAATCAAGATAGTGAATGTATCCATCATCTCCATACATTTTCTTTTGGTCTCATAGACTTGTCTTTTCTCCTTTACACTGCTCCCATGTTCCCCTCTGCACCATCATTTCATGATAAACACAACTTAGCTTTTGATTTTTCGTGTGATTTTCATATATGGTGAGAGATAGGGGTCCAATTTCATTCTTTTGTAGTTTTTCTCGTACCATTTATTAGAAAGGGCACCCTTCCCAGTGTCTGTTCTTGTCAACTTTGTCAAAGATCAGTTGGCTATAAATATGTGACTTTATTTCTGGGTTCTCTGTTCTATTCCATTGATCTATGTATCTATTGTTGTACCAGTACTGTGCTGTTTTGGTTACTATATACTTGTAATATAATTGGAAGTCAGATAATATAATACCTCCAGCTTTTTTTTTTCCTTAGGATTGCTTTGGCTATTCTGACTATTTTTTTCATTCCATATGCATTTTAAAGTAGTTTTTTTCTAATTCTGTGAAAAAATGGCAGTATTTTGATAGGGATTTCATTGAATCTGTAGATTGCCTTGGGCTCTGATTGACTTTCTGGGATGCCAGTTCTAGTAATGGCTGTAATGGGCAGGTCAGCAGGCCCTCAACCTCCTGGGCAACTGAGGTGTCATGGGCAATGGTGATAGCAGTGGTTGTGGGATGATCTTCTAGTCCCCATGCTCTGTGCTTGTGTTTAGAATTGTTGCAATGTTCTTTGCAGGCTGGCCTCCAGGTAAGTAGATGGCTTTTTCAGGTTAGAATCAGCTGCAGTGGTACTGATAGGATTTCTGCCTGACTTCTGTTTCCTGGGAGAAGAACTTGGTGTACTAAGCGGTGGATTGGGTTGTGGAACACCCAGAAGCCTGGATCCCATGTTCTATCTCTGTTGTGGGGTGCAAAGCTAGGCAGAGCTGGACCAGGCAGGCCTGTGCTCAGGCCCCCTAGTGGCGGTTGTATGTATCAGTCCTGATGAAAGTAGTGGAAAAGTCCCCAGGCCTCAGGGGAAATACCCTGGTGAGGGACAACCACTGCTGTGTTGAGGTCTCAGCACAGGGGAAGCATAATCCAAGTGGCCAGTTCAATCAAGGCTTCCTCCCCCATCCTGACTATGGCAGCCTGCCTGGCTATCTAGTCGGTCCTGGTAGCTTGCATTCAGTTAATAACTCATCCCCGAGTCATAAGAGATATCACTTGACCCAAGACCCAGCCTCCAAGGCAACTCTCCTCCTGCTGGTAAGAGTATGTTTAGTGTTGTTTAAAACAAACGAACGAAAGAAACTGCCAAATTATCTTCCACAGTGGTCCTACCATTTTGCATTTCTACCAGTAATGAATCACAGTTCCTGTTCCACATCCTCATGGACGTTTGGTGTTGTCGGTGTTCTGGTTTTGGACATTCTTTTCTTTTCTTTTCTTTTTTTAAGTCGGGAGTCTGACTCCATCATCCAGACTGGAATGCAGTGGCATGCTTGCGGCCACGCAGCCTCAGCCTGCTGGGCTCAGGCAGCCCTTCTGCCTCAGACTTTCAGGTAGCCAGGACTACAGGCACGCTCTACCACGCCTAGCTAATTTTTTGATTTATCGTAGAGATGAGGTCTTACCAAGTTGCCCAGGCGGGTCTCCAACCCGTGGGCTCAGGCAGTCCCCTCACCTCGGCCTCCCAAAGTGCTGGAATTACAGGCTGAGCCACCACACCAGACCGGATTTTGGCCATTCTAAAACACACGTGTGGGTCTGCTTTTCCTAACTTTAAGTTGGTTTATACTCCCTAGAATGTTATATATATGAAATTATATAATATGTACTGTTGTTTTTCAGATTTCTTTCACTCAGCATATTTATTTTGTGACACACTCATAATGTTACGTGTATCAATAGTTCATTTTTTTGCTGAGTATATTTCATTGTATGTATATATCATAATTGTTTATCTGTTCACCCACTGAAGTACATTTGAGTTGTTTACAACTTTGGCTTTTACAAGTAAAGCTGCTACAAATATTCAAATCCAAGTTGATGTATGCTTTCATTTCATATTTACTGGGTAAATAATAATTGGAATCGCAATGTCTGGGTGTATGTTTCATTTTTCCAAAGTGTTTGTACCATTCTACATTCCCACCAGGAGTGTATGAGAATTCTGGTTCCTCCACATCTTCACTGATACTTGATATACTCATTGAGTTTTAGGCATTTATTAGGTATGTAATAGTGTCTTTTTGTGGATTTGACTTGCAGTTCTCTGATGACTGATGTAATTATTTGCCATCTATGTATTTTCTTTGGTGAAATATGTATTCAGATCTTTTACTCATTTAAAAGGTTGGATTTAAGCCGGGCTCGGTGACTCAGCCTGTAATCCCACGCCTTTGGGAGGCTGAGGTGAGTGAATTGCCTGAGCCCGCGGGTTCGAGACCTGCCTGGGCAGCGAGACCTCATCTCTACAGTAAATCAAAAAATCAGCCGGGCGTGGTAGTGCATGCCTGTAATTCCAGCTACTTGGAAGGCTGAGGCGGAAGGATCGCCGGAGCCCAGCAGGTTGAGGCTGCAGTGGCTGGGAGCGGCCACTGCACTCCAGTCTGGGCGACAGAGTGAGACTCCAACTCAAAAAAAAAAAAAAAAAAGGTTGGATTTATTTTCTTATTCTTCAGTGCTGTTTACATATCCTTGATAAAAGTTCTATATAAAGTTGTTTGCAGGCATTTCTTCCATTCAGTGACCTATCTTTTATTATCTTAATAGTGTCTTGAAAAGAACAGACTTTCTTATGTGTGATAGTGTCAAATATATTGAATTTTCTTTTATGGATTATACTTTTGGTGTCACAGTTCACTATATCTTTTTCTAACCCAAGATCACAAATATTGTCCTCTATATTTTCTTCTAGAAATGTTATACTTTTAGTTTTTATACAATTGTTCATGTCCATTTGGAGTTAATTTTTGTATATAATGTGAGGTATGGATTGCAAATTTTTTTTGTCATATGAACAGCCAGTTATTCTAATACTGTTGCTTGAAAAATCTTCATCTTCCACTGATTTACCTTTGAACTTCCATTGAAAAGCAATGGTCCATATATGTTTGGGTTTGGTTCTCTTTGTGGACTCTATTTTGTTCCATTAGTGTCTTTCTTCTTTACATCAGTATTACACTATGTGAATTACTATGGGTTGATCATAAGACTTGAGATCACATGGTATAAATTCATTAGCTTTGTTCCTCTTTTTTAGTTATTCTAAGTCCTTTACATTCTCACACAACTTTTAAAATTAGCTTGTCTTTTTTTACAGAAGCTCTGCTAGGATTTTGATTGAAATTGTATCGAATCTATACAACAAGTTGAAAATGATGAGCACTTTTACAATATTTGAGTGTTTTAGTCTCTATGATAAATACTGATTGAGTTTTTTAAAATTTGTCTTGTTTTTTTGAGTAAGGGTCTTACTCTGTTGTGGCAGGCTGGAGTGAAATAGCAAAATCATGGCCCCCTGCAGCCTCAAACTCGGGCTCAAGTGATCTTCTTCAACCTTGCCAGTAGCTGGGACTACAGGGGTGCACCACCACATCCAGCTAACTTTTGTATTTTTTTGTAGAGACGATATCTTGCCATATTGTCCAGGCTGGTCATAATGTCTTATTTGTTTGTAGTCTTTTTTGTTCAGGTCTTGCCCATTTGATGCTATTGAAAATGGCATTTAAAAAAAAATTCAGTTTCTAATGGTTCATTGCTAATACACAGAGATACAGTTGATTTTTTAAAATACTGATCTCCTACCTTGCAACCTTGCTAAACTCTTTTATTAATTCTAGTAGTTTTGTGGGTCAATGAATTTTCTTCTTAGTTGATTATGACGTTTGCAAATAAAGACAGTTTTACTTCTTACTTTCCAATGTGAATGCTTTTATTTATTTTCATTGCCTATTTCATTTTCTAGAGCCTCCAACACAATGCCAAATAGAAGTGGTGAGAGTAGACATTCTTAACTTATTCCTCATCATGCTGGGGAAAGTGTTCTGCCTTTCGCTATTAACTGTGATATTCACTGTAGAGTTTTGTTGCTGCTGTTTGTAGTCCTTTGCTAGGTTGAGAAAGTTCACTTATTTTTCACTTTGCTGGAATTTTTAATCAGGAATGAATGTTAAATTTTGTTACGTGCTTTTTAAAAAATCTATTGAGATAATCATGGTTTTTCTTACATTATCTGCAATATGCTAAATTTTATTGAATAACTCTCAAATGTTAAACCAACCTTGTGTTCTTGGGATAAAACCCACTTTGTCATGATGTATTATCCCTTAGTATATTATTGGGTTGAATTTGATAAAATTTTGCTTGGATTTTTGCATTTGTGTATATGATTGTATTAGTCTGTGGCTCCCTTTGCTTGTTAGTATCTTTTACCTGATTTTTATATATGAGTAATGCTATCCTCATTGAAAGTATTCAGAAATACTACCTCCTCTTCAGTTTTCTGGATGTGTTTTAGTAGAACTGATTTTTTTTTTTTTTTTGGTCCTTCAATGCTGGATACGGTTTTATCAGTAAAGCTATCTGGGCCTGGAATTTGCTTTGTGGAAAGGATTTTAGCATAGAGGGCTACTATGTTATCTATTTCTTCTTGAGTGAAATTTGTTAGTGTCTTTTGAGGAATTTGTCTGTTTCATCTAAGTTGTCAAGTTTATTTGCATAAAGTTCCCTTACTGTATACAGAATCAGTGATATCACCTCTTGTAACTGCTAGCAATGATTTGTGTCTTCTGTCTTTTTTTTCCTCCTGCACAGTATGACTGGAGATTTATTGATAATTTCAAAGGACCAGCTTTCAGTTTCATTTGTTTTTCTTTATTTTTTTTTTTATTTACTAGTCCTTTGATTTAGCTTTTATCTTTATTATTTCTTTTCTTCTGCTTTCTTTGGGATTCACTTTTTCTGGTTTTTCTTTCTTAAAATTGAAGCTAAAGTCACTGACTTGAGATATACTTTTTTTATTTTCCAAAATTGGCACTTAGCACTATACATTTCCTTCCAAGTACTGTTGTCTGTATCCCTCACATTTTTATATATTTTCATTTTCATTCAATTCAGAATATTTTCTGACTTTCTTTTCTATTTCTTCATTGATCCATAGGTTATTTAGAAGTATGTCATTTAGTTTCCAAATATTTGGGGATGTTACAGAGATTTGTCTGAAACTGATTTTTAATTTAATTTGTCTATTACTGATTCCATTGTGGTGAGGGAATGTACTATGACTTGAATCATTTTGGACTTATTGAGACTTGCTTTATAGCTCGGAATATGGTCTGTCTTTAGTATGCAGTTGAAAACAAGGTTTATTCTGCTACTGATGGTTAGCATGTTTTATAATGACTGGTTATGCTACTCACATCTTCTGTATTATTGTCCACTTGATTTATCAGTTATAGAGAGAAGGGTTTTGAAATCTCTGAGTATAATTGTGGATTTGTCTGTTCCCTCTTACACTTATGTAAGTTTTTGGTTCCTGTATTTTGAAGCTCTGGTATTACATGCATAAATGCTTAGGGTTGTTATATCCTCTTGATGAATTGATCCCTTTATAACTATGATATGGCGCTAATCTTCTGTATGCCTGGTAATATTCTTTGCTCTGAAACTTACTTTGTGTTATGTTAGTATTACCATTTCAGTTTCTTTAACTAGTATGCTTTGTTCCTTTGATACTTTTAACCTGTTTGTGTCTTTGTACTTAAATAGTGCTTCCTTGTAGACATCATACAGTAGGGTCTTGGATTTTTATCTAACCCGTCAATCTTTGTTTTAAAATTGAATGTGATTTACATTGAATGTGATTATTTACATTGAATATAAGTATTGATATAATTCTGTTTGAATGTACCATCTTGGTATTTGTTTTCTATTTGTCCCATCTCTTCTTTATTTCCTTTTTTCTCTTTATCTGCATTCTTCCAGATAAATTGCATTTGAAAAAGAGATGATTTTGCTTTTTTCCCTCTGTTGGCCTATTTTCTGTAACTCTTGTTTTGTAATTTGAATAACTCCCTTAGAGTTTATAGTATAGTAAGGTTTATAGTATAGTTTATCACAGTCTACCTTCAAACGATATCATACCACTTAATATAAGAACCTTACAACAATATACTTCCATTTCTTTCCAGTCAGACTTTATGCTGTTGTTTTTTAGCAGATTTATGGAGGCATCATTGACATATAAAACTTGTAAAAAAAAAAAATATATATATATATATTTTTTGCTGTTGTTGTTGGAGTCTCACTCTGTCGCCCAGACTGGAGTGCAGTGGCCGCTCCCGGCCACCGCATCCTCGACCT
>NW_007093013.1:150307-171719 GCF_000164805.1 Carlito syrichta
CTTCTGCCTCAGCCTTCCAAGTAGCTGGAACAACAGGCGCACACTACCACACCCGGCTAACTTGTTTATATTTAAAACCCACAATGTGACATTTTGATATACATATACATTGTGAGATATTCACCACAATCAAACTAATTAACATATCCATTACCTCTGAGCAGTTAACATTGTGTGTATGTGTGTGTGTGTAAGTGTGTGGATGTGGTGAAAAGATTTAAGATTTATTCTCTTAGTAAATTACATATATAATACAGTCTTGTTAGCTATCACCACACTGTATATTAGATCTGCAGAACATATTCATCTAACATAACTGAAACTTTGTACCCTTTATTCAATATTGCCTCATTTACCCCTGCCTCCAATCCCTGGCAACTACTGTCCTACTCTCTGCTTCTATTAATTTGACTATTTTGGATTCCACATATAAGTGAGTCAGATAGTATTTGTCTTTCTGCACCTGACTTACCTCAATTAGCATAATTTACTTTTGCTCCATCTATGTGGTCACAAATGGTAGGATTTCCATCTTTTTAAAGGCTGAATAATTTTATGGTGTGTGTGTGTGTGTGTGTGTGTGTGTGTGTGTGTGTGTGTGTGTGTATATGACATTGTCTTTATCCATTCATTCGTTGAAGGACATTTAGGTTTTTTTGTGTATCATAACTATTGTGAATCGTTCTTCAAGGTACATGGCAGTACAGGCATCTTTTCATGATCCCAATTTCAATTCCTTTGGATACATACCCAGAAATGTACTCTATTGCCCAGTCTGGAGTACAGTGGCATGGTCATGACTACCACAACCTTGACTTGCTGGGCTCAGGCAGTACTTCCGCCTCAGCCTTCTAAGTAGCTGGAATTACAGGTGCATGCCACCACACCTGACTGATTTTTTTTGACTTATTGTAGAGATGAGGTCTTGCCAAGTTGCCCAGGCTTGTCTTGAACCCCTGAGCTCAGGCAATTCTCTTACCTCTGCCTCCCAAAGTGTTGAGATTACAGGCGTGAGCCATTATGCCTGGCCTATTATTAATTTTCTGAGGAACTTCCGTACTGTTTTTCATAAAGATTGTATTAATTTGCATTCTTTCCAGCAGTGTACAAGGATTCCTTTTTCTCTGCATCCTTGTCAACATTTGTTATCTCTTATCTTCCTGACAGTAACCACTCTAACAGATGGACATTGATATCTCCTCATAGTTTTGATTAGCATTTCCCTAATTATTAGAGTTGTTGAGCACCTTTTTCATACATACAGGCATACCTTGGTGATATTGAAGGTTTGGTTCCAAAAAATTCTGTAACCTGCTTTATTTTGAGAAAGTGGATCACACAAATTTATTGCTTTCTCAGTGTATGTTTATATTATGCTGTAGTCTGTTAATTGTGCAATACTACTGTGTGAAGAAACAATGTACCTACCTTAATTTAAAAATAATTTATTGCTAAAAAATGGTAACAATCGTTGGCGCCTTCAGCAAATTGTATTTTCTTTCTTTCTTTTTTTTTTTTGCTAGTGAAGGGTCTTGCCTCAGTATTGATGTCTGCTGACTGATCAGGGTGGTGATTGCTGAAGATTGGGGTGGCTGTGGCAGTTTCTGAAAATAAGATAACAATGAAGTTTGCCACATTGAGCAACTCTTTCTTTCACACACCTTTTCTGTGTAGCAGGCATGAGCCACTACATCTAGCTCAGAGTAATCTTTTAGTCGTATCACTTAGATTTTTAAAAAATATTAAATATGAAACAATAATCTTTATAATAATCCCTATGAGGTAATATTTTGTCCAATTATTCAGTGCACTATTGCAATAGACTCTGGAATTTCTGTTTATGAAGTCAACCTGAAATATCCTGGGAACCAAAACATCTAATGATGGAGACTGTTCTTTGTCTAGATGTTCCATATGAGGTCTTGACCCTGATTCTCAAGATACCAAGTTGAGTCCACTAAGAAATTCCAGTGGATACACTGTCCCATTGTTCCTAACATACCTTCTGTTCTGCTATTATAATGCATTCTACTTCATGACTTTACTCTCATTATGTGGTAGTGCTGTCACAACTTAGGACACAGGTCATGTTCAAAGGTGGTAGAATTACCACATAACATATTCCAGTGGTTTCCAAAGTCGAGTTTGTGATCTCTCTGGATTCACAAATTAAGTCATTGAACTCTGAAGAAAATATTAGAACTTATATTTATTGTTATAATTTTAAAAATCTTTGTTTTGCCTATATATAAGATGTAGTAAGTAGTGTATGCACATGTAGGTATATATACCCATATGGCCTCAAAAGTATTTTTTTGTAATGGGAATGAATGATCAAAAGCATTTTGAGAACAAGTAAGACTCTTATGAAACACCTGGGTAAAGGTTTTTATTTTGGGATCTATCAGTTCATAAATGAGCTTCATGGTATACAAAATTTTGTGTGTGTGTACATGTATCTTTCTTGTGAGAAAATTCATAGTTGTCATCATGTTTTCAAGGAAGTCTTTGACTTTATAAATTAAATAAAGTACTTACCTGAGATTTCTGGGCTGAAACTACTGAAACTTGTTTTGGAGGACAATATCTTGTTTACGGATAACTTCCTAGGCTAAACTAAATGGTACTTTATTTGAAAAATAAAATATATCATTAGATATGTATTCCTTTTAATACGCAAAGTTTTATTAATACTTGTAACTGAGAAACTGCTGCTAAGATTGTTGTTATTATCTCATAAATGTGTGTAACATTTGCTGCGTAGTCTCCTCGTGTCTCTGTTTTAACCTTTTTAAAAAAGTATTTTATTGTATCCTTAATCTTCTGTCTTTTAACTGTATTTTGCACTTCAGTCTGGGCGACAGTGAGACTCCAACTCAAAAAACAAACAAAAAAAACAATAAAAAAACAAAAAAACCCCCTGTATTTTGATATAGTGTTATCTTTCAAATTGAAACACATTGGCCCAGGCAGAAGTAACTACAGAAGAGCAACTTTTGAGATCTCCTGTTTTTAATCACACTGTTTATTTTTTGTTTGTTTTATTTTATTCTATTCTATTTTTTATTTTGTTTGTTTGTTTTGAGTCAAAGTCTCACTCTGTCACCCAGGCTGGAGTGCAGTGGCACAATCATGACTTATTGCAGCCTCGACCTCCTGGGTTTAGGTGATCCACCTCGGAGCCTCCCAAGTAGCTGGGACTACAGGTGCTTACTACCACACCTGGCTAACTTTTTGATTATTTGTAGAGACAAAGTCTTACTGTGTTGCCTAGGCTGGTCTTGAACTCCGGGGCTCAAATGATCCTCCTGCCTTGGCCTTCCAAAGTTCTGAGCTTACAGGAGTGAGCCATCACGTTCACCTACATTGTTTATATGTGAAGATTTTTCTCCTTGTCTCTGTAAGCTGCTTTTGTGGAGGCTTTACATAGTAGATAAGAGAATGGCACTGGAGTGGGAATGAGAGTTCAGCTCAAGTCAGCTAATAATGTGAAATTGCGTTTAGTCAAAGTTAATCTTGAAATCACCCATAAAATCCTTAAATCACCCATACAATATGAAATACATAATTTTGTTTATTCAACCCTATAGGCAGTTGTTATTATTTATTCTAACTCTCTGTAGTTTAAATTTTATATTGCTCCAAAGTAGGCTTCATTTCTTCCTTGAAGATCGTCGGCAATCCCATTATCTCTTACTTGACTGACTACTTGAATGATGTGATTTACTTGTATGTCTATTAATGGCCAGAAAAATCCTACCATTCACATATTTTTTCCAATATATATTGAACTCGGGGCACATGACTTTTTAAGTTACTTTTTAAATAAAAAGATGTTTTAAAATGTGTGCAGCTGAATTAAAGTAACTCCAGTGCATATGTGATATAATTCCACTGCATTTCCAGCTTCGCCCTTTTACTCTATAAGCCTATAACATTAAATTCAGACTAACAATTTTTATGGAAGGAAATTATCCTATTTGTTCATTTATGTAGTACATATTAAGTATGTATAAGGCATTATTCTAGGCATTGGAATTATAGGAGTGAAACAATTATAGGAGTGTCCTGTTCTTATAGAACTGACATTTTAGTGGGGAAAACAGGCAATAAATAAGCCAAAAAGGGGGAAAAATATATTTCAGGTAATATATGCCACGAAGAGTCATAATTAGGACAGAGGGCTATGGAGTGTCCAGCTGTTTTAGGTAAGAGAATTAAGAGTCTTCCTTTCCAAGGAGGTATATTTGAGCAGAGTCCTGAATGAAGAGAGGGGACAGGCAATTCCCCCAAAGAGGCAGCAGCAGGGGAGGTGTAAGGATTTGCTCAGGCATCTTTTTCATCATGACTCTTATTTCCTCTTATCGGTTATAGTCATTCTGTTTCAGTGGAGCGTGTAGTCTGCCATTCTCTCCATGTGGGCAGCACAATAGGTTTATTTTTACTGTAAGCATGAATTCCATCAGATGACAAGAGGCATTCGTTCTGACCCCATTGCTCATCACTTGCCAGTGACTGTGGCTTGTATGTGAAGTAGGTTAGGACTGCCTAGAGGTTGTCCCTCTAGACAACAGTTATGTATTTGGATGTGTTTTGTGATTTATTCATTCATTCGAGTCCCTCACATAACAGAAATGAAAAAGTCAATGGAATTTGATCTGATGTGTATTTTACTGTATAACTAATGAAATGATTTTATTAAGGGCTATTTTATTTATTTTTAACAGGAATCACTAGATTTGATCTACTTGGAGACTTTGGAAGGTTTAATTGGCTGGGGAATTTCTATATTGTATTATCCTACAATTTACTTTTTGCTATTGTGACAACATTATGTCTGGTCCGGAAATTCACCTCTGCAGTTCGAGAGGAACTTTTCAAGGCCCTAGGTAATCCTGAGGTTTATGGGTATTTTTTTCCCTCTTTCTACTAATTAATAATTTTAAGTCTTCAGCTGTTTTCGTTTTCCAAATAAATGTGTAAAATCTAAGAGGTCAAATTCAATCCACTACTTATTGATCATGATTTTGTACAAAATTGCCTCATGAAGTCTTAGTTTTCTCATCTGTAAAATAGTGATAATATCTTCTTCCTTTTGTTTGTTATAAATATTAACTGAAATAATTCGAGTCATTTCCTTAGCACAGTGCTTGACAAAGCATAAAAACTGGGTACACAGTAGCTCCTTTATTGTTATGATGTTGGTGGTTATGGTGGTGGTAAAGATGATACTGTGTCACAGACTTATTTTTTTGGCAATGATATCTTTTAGTTAAACCTTTTCCTTTTTTTTTTTTGAGGCTTGGCTTTTCCAGATATCAGGCTGACCAATAATTCTTTTCAGTAAGCCAAATAATTCAGGATAAAAATGTTAGCATTCTTGGCAAGCATTCTTGGCATTGATAGGAGAGAGGGGATTTATTGTTATATATTCCATGAGTCACCTGCACTGTAATTGTACTAAAAATTGGCAGGTTTTGCCGAAGTGTACAAATACAACCTATGGGTTTTTTAAATGTTTATTTCCACATTAGAGCTACACATATTTCAATTTCAAGTGTTTGTTTTTTGTGTCAAAGTCTCCCTGTGTCACTCAGGCTGGAGTGCAGTGGCACAATCACAGCTCACCGCAGCCTTGAACTCCTGGGCACAAGCAATCCTCCCGCCTCAATCCTGAGTAGCTAGGATACAGGCATACGCCACACCTAACTTATTCATTCATTCATTCATTTATTTTAGAGACCAGGTTTTGCTATATTGCCCAGGCTGATCTCAAATTCCTGAACTCAAGCAGTCCTCCCACCTCCTCCCAAATTACTGGGATTACAGATGTTAGCTACCACACCTGGCCTGTTTCAAGTTTTATACTTTAAAAATACCAGGACATATAAACTATCTTGGTTTTGAAGTATGTAATTTTGTGGCAAAAGAAGGCATTTATTATAGAAAATTGTGACATTGACACATTTACCTGAGTTACTACCATTTGAATGCTTATGTTCCATATTCCACTATAGCTTTTAGCTATTGCAAAAGGCCACCTATTGATTGATTCATTAAGGTACAATTTTCAGATAACTTAAACTATATGAGCAGCAATAAAGCTTCTCATACCACCAAGCCTTTCCAACCTTGATGTTTGAAAGGATGATCTTTGGAAGGAAAAAAAGATTCCAGATGATCTATTCATATGTATTTTACTTTGAATATGTTCTGTGAGTGGATAGCTGATGAAATATTGGCCTAAAAGGGAAAATTTATATCTCATTTCAGTTGAAGCATCAGATAATTTATAGATTTTAGGGCTTTGGTGTCATAAAACTGGCCAAATTAAAAACTACAAGATGAAGTGGGAATCAAACAATACTTTCAGTCAAATGTCTAGAGTTAAAATATAATTTTTAAACCTGTTGGAAAATCAGGAAGATTAGTTAGACATAATCTCAGATAATTTTTCACTTATGATTCACTAAATGAGATGATTGCAAATGAATTACAGTAGTTTAGCATTTGAATAAAGTGTTCTGGACATCATTTTGTTAAGGAAGCTTTTATTAAGGTAGTAAAATATAACTTTACCTGATATAAAAGGTCTTATATATTACATTAGTTATTTGACCATAAGAGACAATGGAATTATCAAGAGTTGCATAAAACTGTCTGGTAGATGGATTTACTTTTCTTCCTCAATTTTTTTGTTATTTACTCAGATGCTCTAAGGGGGTAATTTATACATAAAAAAGATTCTAAGTATATGTAATGTCTGAATGATCTGAGATCATACATATGATTTCAGTGAAAATCAAAATTTCGTGATAAAAATGTAACTATCAGCTAGGCTCGGTGGCTCAGCCTGTAACTCCAGCACTTTGGGAGGCCGAGGTAAGTGGATTGCCTGAGCCCGTGGATTCAAGACCAGCCTGGGTAACTATTGGCGAGACCTCATCTCTACAATAAATAAAATATTAGTCAGTTGTGGTAGCATGCATCTGTCGTTCCGGCTACTTGAAAGGCTGAGGTGGAAGGATCGCTGGAGCCCAGCAGGTTGATGCTGGGGTTGCCGTGAGCGTACCACTACACTCCAGCCTGGGCTAAGGAGTGAGACTCCAACTCAAAATAAAATAAAAAGGAACTCTATCCCCTTTCTTTTTTTGTGGGCTTTCCCCTCCACTTGGCTACTGTGTTCATTGATAATGATAGCATCCATCTCAGGGAATGTCTGGTATATAATAAACACTTAAAAATTTAGCTATGGCCATTGCCTTGTTAGACTCTGGTGTGGCCATGTTCTCTTTGATCTATGGCTGTTGCCATGTTTCCTGGCTTTGGCCCCGTCCCCCACCTTGGAGAGGTGAATCTTCTCTTTCTCTCTCTTTCTAATTAACTTTCTAAATAAACTATATTTTCTCATCTAAAAAAAATTAGCTGTGGTGATGGTAGTAATGGAGGTTTTTTGTTTTTTTTTTTTTAGTTTGTCTGTAGATGAGGGACATTGTAATTTTTCAGAATGCATTACCCTACGCTGCACCCAAATTTTAGAGGTTGAACTCAAATAATCTATCCTAAAAGGGTGATTCTGTTTTAGTTAGTCAATGAATACTTCATTGATCCTCTCTTTGCTCAGTCTGTTTCTAGCAAGCTTTATTTTAGCATACCTCACCACCCCCAACAGCTGTGGGTTACTGTTGTCCATGGCAGTTTGGCCACTCCTGTGTTGCATTGATTTTTTTTTTTCTTCCCATTCAAATGTAGAGAGGCTCTATTTTACCTTTTCTTTCATTAAGATATGCAGGTGACAGAAATTTAAAATTTTGGAGTACTGTGTTGGTTTAAGAGTGAGATAAAACTGCCTAGTAGTCAGGTAGATTACCATTGTAAATTGTAGGGGGCAAAGTCTTTTCCAGGTAAGTCTTTGAAGAATCATAAAGGTCTGAGCCTTGTGAAAATTATTTTCTTAAAACTTGTCCTTTAGATGTGCTGCTTTTGCACAGTTATGTGTCACATAATGATCTTTTGGTCAACAATGGACTGATTGCTTATACTACAGTGGTCATGTAAGATTATAATGGAACTGAACAATTCCTGTGGCCTAGTGTTGCTGTAATATCATAGAGCAATGCATTACCTTTTCTAGGTTTAAATATGTTTAGATACGCAAGTACCTACTACTGCGTTACAGTTATCTACAGGATTCAGTACAAGAACATGCTACAGGTTTGTAGCCCAGAAGCAATAGTCCATGCCATATAGTCTAGGTATGCAGTAGGCTATATCATCTAGGTTTGTGTAAGTACACTCTGTGATGTTCATACAAAGATGAAATCACCTCACAATGTATTTCTCAACTCGTATCCTTGTTGTTAAGCGGCACATGGCTATATTGTCATACGTCATTGTGCTTCATTTTTATTAAAGTGCTTGAAGCTTTATTACCACATAAACCGTTACATTTTCTTTTACCCTTCCTTCTTGTAAGAGCACAATGTTGTTCTCTAAATCAGTTACATTATATAAATAATTGCTATATGAACCAGAAGGAAATACATGTAATTTTAGAGGCAGTGATAATTTTTTATTCTGTGAAATATCTTTGAGTAGTGAAATATTATTTATGTTCATTTTGTTCTTTTGCCAATTCAGCTTGCTCTTTCTTTAACGTAATCTCTTGCAGTTTTTAAAATTACATGTTAGTATTTTGGTATGCCTTTTCCTACATTTTCTTGCATGGGCATATGTATGTGTGTATTTTAAAACAAAAACAGGAATATATCTGTCTCAGGTTTGGTTCCTTGAGAAGTATATTTTACATGGAGATAAGCTTGCCAGAAGAAGGTTTACTATAGGGGTTGGGAAAAAGGAAAAGGATGGAATTGTGCAGAGAGGACGTATGCTTCAATGTAGACACACTGGAAGCCTTGGCTGACCCGATGGGATGTTGTGACTATGATGACCCTTTAGAGAGCTACTGAATTGAGAAGGGGCAGGCCTTTAGACCCACACATGACATCCTGAAAGGGGATGTAACTTCCTACTCTATAACTGTCTTCGGCTTAGGCCTCCCCAGAGGAAGGTTGCTGGTTGAGAGAAGAGATCTTTCATTTCTAAAGGAGATCTGGCCAGCACATCACAGCTTCCAAGTTAAAACTTTACATTCTGTTTTATAAATCTCTTCCTGCTACCCTAACCCTTTCCCAACCACTCAACAATACATAATTTCTCACCATTTTCTTCATTTTTCTGCAGGGCTTCATAAACTTCACTTATCAAATTCTTCAAGGGATTCAGAAACAACCAAGCCTTCTGTAAATGGGCATCAGAAAGCACTGTGAGACACACAGCTGGCATGTTCTGCAATCAAGAGACCTGAGAACTCCAAACTCATGACATTCCTATCAGATATAGAAGCATTTTCATACTGACCTTGGTTTATGTTTAGGATCTAGGCCTGTCTGTTACTTTTTTCATGTTCTAGTAAGAACTTTGCTTTTGCTCATCTTTTTTTGAAATTTAACTTTCTGATAGACTGTAGTCTATAGTTAAGTGCAGATTCCTTAGAGACATACAGAAAAGCACATTCTTCTGTAGACACATTTGCTCACATCAGTAAATACAGTCATCTATATGAATTTTTTTCATCTGATATGAAAATGTTAGAAGATGCTGGGACTAAGGATTCACTTAAATCCCATTATATACTTTATTCAGAATGTAGACGCCTACTTGACAGGCATCCTTAGTACTAAGTGAAGGTTATTCAGAATTTTTTTTTTAATAGAGTTGGGGACTTACTCTGTTGCCCACACTGGTCTTGAACTCCTGGCCTCAAGCACTCCTCTCGCCTCAGCCTCCCAAAGTGCTGGGATTACAGGCATGAGCCACCACACCCCCCTAGAAAATGCATTTGTTAAATGCTATAGAAACTGCTTGTAGATGCTATTATTGCAGTGGGTGTGTTGGAACTGTAATGATCGCAAATTATGTTTTTTAATTTTTTTTAAAAAAGCATAATTTCTGATTTATGTTACAGAATGATATTGATTAGACTTGGAGCCAAGAGGAAAATACTAAATTCTTTTAAACCTGGAGCCTTGATAGAAAGCCTCATGAGTATCTTCTACTGTACAGTATAATAAGTTATGGTAGAAAGTATTATGGTAGGAAGTATTATGTAATCATAGTTTAATGATAGTTTATATGTATATAACTCAATATTACCTCTGATAATATAGTTGCCAGTGTTAAATACACTTGTAACTTAGATTTTGCCTTATAGGCTATATGTACACTCAGTTTTTTAAAGCATTTTTTTCAAAGCTCACTTAATTCCCTGTGCTTCTGTGATGCTTATGAAAACTATAAATGCTGAGTGATCGAAACCCCTTCTTTCCTCATATTCTTTAGGCTTTGGTTATTTTTGTATATGCCATTTTGAACTTCCGAGTTATAAAAGTTACCAGTTTAATATGGAAAACTCACAGCATCAGCATTCATGATGTAAGAATGATTTTGTAGTATAACATGATCTGATAATCATTCAGTTATTAAATTGTAAATAATTATTGGGATGGTTTCTTGGCTTTAAATCCACTGAGTAAATCGATGAACTTATACTATATGTTACCATCTACTAGGATAGAGTACTGAAAATTGTGCATGCAAAATATAAATTGGGCCCATTTCCACACAATTCATAGTTATGCAATCTGTATAAATATATATGTTCACATGCACTGTGTGTATGACAATAGATTGTCTGTGTTCAGACAAAAGTAAAACAACATTTTTTTTCAAATTGTTGAACTTAAAGGTTTTTTTGGGGGAGAAATTTATGAAAAACAGGCTGTATCCACTTGACATCAAAAATTTATACTTAGAACCAAAATGATAAGAAACTTTAACCTGTATATTTGTAAACCTCACTGAGTATACTTCTCCCATATTTATACTTCTGCATTTCCTTCTGAGCCTCACATCTTTTAAAAATGCAGCTTGGTTTTAAAATAAAAGAACATTCATTTTTGTGATTCTAAACAACATTCAGTAAATACCATTAGTTTGTTATTGGGGAATTTCTCAGCATACCTAGAAAATTAATAAAATTTAGCATCTTCCTAATTTCACTGTTAATTATACCTATTTAAACATTATTAATTGCAAACTTTGATTTTTAGTGAAACTTTGAATCCATACTTTGAGCAGACCAAGTCAAGTGAGAATAGAAAGAAACTCAGGAGTGTACTAGTATCACTTTTAACACCAATTTCGTTTCAGGGCACATCTAGAGAAAGAGTTCCTAGTTATTTGTTAAACATCTGATGATATTTTAGTAAGATATTAAAATTTTCACTGTCTATCTCAACTTTTTGTTCATTTGAAAGTTTCTATCTGAGGACTTAAGCCAGACTTGGCTCAGTTAGCTTAGAAAGTGAATTATAAATTCTAAAATACTTACTGGAAGCATCTTCATTGTTGTTAAAACAGATGATGAGCAGTATGTAGAAAGACAGTTTCAAACCTTGGGTCTCAGATGCCTTTTGTAACAAAGACTGATTGTTATATACTTGGAATGCTGCGTCAACACAGCCCCTTCAGGCTTTTCCTGATCACATGAACAAGAATTTTCCTCTTGAGTGAGAGATTTACTCCAAATGCAGGTGCTTCTATTGGACACATGCTAATTTGTGTGACAAGCCACAAAAAATGGGTACAGAATACTGAGGCCAAACTTTCTGAGAAACTGGTAAGGACAGTCACTCTTAAGGGTCTTCATTTTATTGCAGTTCTTGTGTGTAGTGAAAGAGAAAGTAGATAGACCCTGAAAGATGGAGCTCCAAATACTCACAGGCAAATTAATTCTGGAACTACCATTTCAATTCTAATTGGATGGGAGTACACCAGTGACTGCATTAAATCAAGCAGTCCTTCTATTCTCTCTCACCTTTAGTAACTGTTTTAAAAGGGCATTAGGCACTATAGTTACAGAGTTTCTTGAAGAGACTCAGCAGATTCTTATTAACTGGTTCTGCAATATTTAAGTAAATTATTTTACAATTATAAACTTTTCAGATTATAACATTTGTATTACTTTTTACTGATTTTCCAAGATATTTCCTAGACTTACTATTTGCATAGCTTTATGTACATTCTGTGTAAAAATAGGCCTCCAAATAAGAGACTTTACATGAAAATTGTACACACAAATACAGTAATGTTCGCTCCTTAAATTACTGTATTGAGGTGCTGGTTAGTAGATAAGGATGAAACCTTTTGCGTTGTTTTGCCTCTCAGATGCAGCAAGGTGCACATGCCCCTGCTCTCAGTAGTGCAGCCTCTCCTCACTTTGTTGGGTGCCAATGGGTCATTCCTGAAGTTTCAGTAATGACTTAATCTGCCAGCAACCTAAGTTTCCATCATTGACATGCCCTTATGTACTTGCTTTGTTTTTAGCACATGATTTAATGCATAAAAGCAGAATTCTTAGAAGTTTTTTTTTTTAATGTTAATATAAATGCAGTACTGACTTTTTAAACTTTAAAAAACTGGTGTAATATTACTTTTAAAAATGTTTGGACACACTGGTAAATTATTTTTGTTTACAGATTGTTTTGTTTACAAATTGTTAGTCTTGTTTGTTTCTATGAGATACTTATAGTGTGACTTTTTAAATGTCTTAGAAATTAAAGTTTTACAAAAAGTGATTTCATATTTGGTTTACAGGTACTTATATATTTTGTTTGTTTGTTTTTTCAGTCTTAAATATCATCATGGCTAAAGCTTAAGGGTATTAATAGGCTGCTTCCATTTCAATTTTATAAAGGGCAATAATTATTCTGATGAAATGTTGAATTAAAGAAGAAGTGGATATTTTCTTTCTCTTTTTGTTGTGGAGTTATTGGCAGATCAGTTTCTTGCAGCTCAAAATGTGCATCAGTAATTGAAAGCATGTATTTTATTTTGTTTAATTATTTGAGTTATTCAGATTTGTTTAGTTTCTTTAACTTCTTCCATAGAAGGACTAAGCAACACCTACTTGTGGTCTGGACAGCTTCATTCAGAGCTCTTGGAAGTGTAACTGCTGTTAGTACGTTAATACACTGACATTCAGGAGCCTATACACCAGTGGCTTTCAGACTTTTTCCACAGTAAGAAATACAATTACTTTTTAACTCAGTATATAAGCACAAACACACACACACATTTATATATATATAAAAACAAAAATTTAACAAGACAATACCTGCTTTCCTATGTGTGATATAGGTTGGCATTTTCTATCCTGTTTTATTGTAATTTTTTTTCTTTGAGTTGGAGTCTCACTGTGTCACCCAGGCTGGAGTACAGTAATAGGCTCACGGTCACACAGCGTTGACTTGCTGGGCTCAGATGATCCTTCCCCCTCAGCCTTCCAAGTAGCTGGAACTACAGGCATGCGTTACCACGCCTGCTAATTTTTTAAAAATTTATTTATTATAGAAATGAGGTCTTGCCAAGTTGCCCAGCCTGTTCTCGAACCCGTGGGCTCAGGCAATCCCTTCACCTCGGCCTCATAAAATGCTGGGATTACAGGCTTGAGCCACCGTGTCCGGCCTACTGTTATTTTTTAAAAGACTAGACTCAGACCACAAAGTTATTTTCTGACCTCCTAATGGATGGTAAGCTTCAATTTGGAAAGCTTTGGAATCAGGGTTTGAAAGAAGAACTAATACAAAGACCTTTTTTTGTTTTGTTTTGGCTTTTAGTTATTGTTTAGGTAAAACTTACTGCTACATATGTCACTGAAACAAAAGTATTGTGTATATAAATTACTTACTGTACTGCACAAAATGTAATTGACTTCCAATTCTATTTAATTCAGTTAGGAAAAAGTTTTTTTTTCAAGGTTAAATATAATCAAATAAGAAATTCAGACAAAACCTTGGTTATTCTCAAATATGACTTTGGTGTTAGGCTTTTAATTTTAAAGGTACTGAAAAAGTCAAGTTCATGAGCATGGATTCTGATATCGTGAATAACTGCTGAAGACCAAGTGATGCAGAAGAATCTTTACTGTGTGACTGTGAGGAGGTGGAGATTCAAATGTAGGCTATGAATCTGAAGATGGAAGTTTTATCAATTACTAAAAATATTTTGTGAGTGTTGTAAAGTCTTTTCCTTTGGCGAGCTATTATTAAATGAATGGTACTGCTTACAAACAGTGGCAGTTAGAATCGAGAACATTGATGTTATGGTAGCTATTTGTAGTGATTCCACAACTGTTCTTCCACAGCAGCTTGGAGTCGTCCACGGTGGTTCTGTATGGACTCCACAGTAGACTTGAAGAATTAGATGACACAGAGTACTGCTGATGCCAAGACTGTCCTCCCCTGCTCACACCTCCCTATGAAGAGTTTTTCCTCACTGTCTCTTTAGTAGCCTAGCTTTCTTTTAGTCTGAAGAGTGATTTGCTTTTTTTTTTCTTTTTCTTTCTTTCTTTTTTTTTTTAGTTCTTATTGTGGAATCTCCTCAAAGACTTGGAGGTGGGGGTGGTGAAAAAGGGACAAGGGGCATGAAGAAGGGTGAGTGCTCCGTTCTCACATATAGTAACCCTCAGGACCACCTGTGAAATAGAAAGCACCTACCTCCATTTTACATAGAAGGAATGCAGCTGAGAAAGCTGAGGATGTCTGAGGTCACACTAGTAGTGAGCTGACGAACTAGATATAAGCATAGGCCAGTACAACTTGAGTCTCACCTCTTCTTTGTTTGGGGTTTTTTGGTTTCTTGGTGACTCCTGTTAGCCTGCTCAGAGTTTTGAAACACTAGATAATGAGTCACTGGTTGCAAAATATGATCAAGAGTTTGAACAACATCTGTCGTCCCACTGTCTCACATGCCAACAGAGCTTGAAAAAGTGTAGTCCCAGTTTCTAGGGCTTGCTGTAAACCCAGGTAAGTGTATTTCTTATTTAAATGCAGCTAAACATCTAAGTGATGCAATTAAATAAGTAGATATCTAAGATGTAATTCAAAAATGAAACCACTTTTATGTATGTAGCTTGAAAAAGGGACTTACTACTTTAATAGCAATAATAACAGCAAGCATTAAATAGTGCTCCCCTGTGCCAGCATTGTTGCAGTTATTTTATATGTGCATGTATGTGAATTCATATAAATATGTATAATATTTAATCCTCATGGCAACCCTGGGAAATAGTTATTATTCCCACTTTGCAGATGAAACTAAAGCAGAGAGAGGTTAAGTAATATGCTCAAGAACCCACAGGACGCAGGATTTGAACCTGTTCTGACTGGTCCCTAAGCCCCTTCACTTGCCCACTCTATATAAATTGCTTCTCAGATTTATTTTACTTATTAATTTCAGCCTATTAGAAAAAAGCAACTATTTTCACACCTGAGTCCCTCTGTGTGCATAGATGGTAGAGCCATAAGAATGGAACATTTTTAGTTCCTTTAAGAACCAAACAAAGGTTCTAAAACACCCAAAATGTGTTTTAAAATCATTACTTCAAGGCTAGGTGCAGTGGCTCACACCTGTAATCCCAGCACTGTGGGAGGGTCGCTTGAGGCCAGGAGTTTGAAACCAGCTTGGGCAGCATAGTGAGACCCCCATCTCTACAAAAAATTTTAAAAATTAGCAAGACAGTGACGTGCACCTATGTGTAGTCCTAGCTACTCAAGAGACTCAAGGTAGGATTGTTTGAGCCCAGGAGTTGAAGACCAGCCTGGGCAACATAGTGAGTCCTCATCTCTATAAAACATTTTTAAAAAAATTAGCTAGTTTTGGTGGTGTACACCTATACTCCCAGCTACTCAGGGGGCTGAAGCAGGAGGATCGCTTAAGCCCAGAAATTGGAGGCTGCAGTGAGCTATGATCACGCCACTGTACTCTATCCTGGATGACAGAATGAGACCGTCTCCCCCACAAAAAGAGAAAGAAATCATTACCTCTGTCTGAGTGGAGCCTGATGAGGATAGTGAACTGGTTAGAGAACATGTTTGGTATACTTGGACTTTTAGAATGTGACTTGATTGCTTTGGAAAAAAGAAAAACCATTTTGAAAAAAGTTCTTAAGCATAACAATTCTGCTCAGCTTGTCACGGCAATTAGCCCTACATGTTTCTAGTAGTTACACATTCTACTGTGAGGAAAGACTTTGACGTAGTATCCTCAAGCCATTGCTGGTTACTGGGTCAGAGCATAGGCTTGGAACTGGGCAAACTTTGATTTCCAGGTCTGCCAAGCCAGAGGGTGGTCCTGAGGTCAGGAAGAGACTCAGGCTTCCTGAGAATCAGTTTCCTTGGCATTTCCTCATTCAGTTCCTTGTGTGTAAAATGAGGATAGGACCTGGTGTTGTGGTAAAGGATTAGAAAATAGGAATCTGTACCACACTTACACAGGGAGGAAAAAATCATGTCCGTGTGCTGTGTAGTAGAAGATGGGCGGATTTTCTGTCTCTACACACTGTACATGTGTCCTGTGCCATGACCATGGCTGATGTGCCTCAGTGGGCTGGCCTGCAGTAGCCACCTAGCACAAAGCCCAGGACATTAGGCAGTTAATAAGTGTTAGCTGTTATTTTTAATAATTTAAATGTTTTCTTATAATTATTGCCATTCTTAAAGTAATGTCACAAATAGTTGTAGCAGATCCTGTAAAGGACAAAAATAATTAAAATTTTTTAATAATGGAAGTTGTGTAAAAACAACTGAGGCTGCCTTTTTAAAATTCACAATGCATTTGTCTAGCATTTGAAAAGCATGAGGCTTTTCAAAATGAGGCTTCAGTGATTCTTATGGAAACTTTTTATTTTTGTAATTTCCTAAAATCATAGTTTCTTCAATTGCAGTGAGGATTTGGGATTCATGTTGGGAATGTTAGAAAACTATTGTAAGCAAGAAAACATTTTTGAGTCTCAATTCTATAACTTCATTATGTTTTATTTGGTTAAACTTGAAAGTTTAGATGTGTCAAACAATTATAGTTTCCTTATGTGGCTGTGCCCTTGAAATATCAGCCAAGTCTGACTCTTCAAAAGGCAGTAATACTGGATCATTAAAATGTTTCCCTTGATTTGTCTAACTTAATTCTTAAATTTCAGTATTTAATCATATATGCTATGTAATTCCATATGGTTGCTCAGTGACAAGGCACATCCCACCACAGGATTCTGTTTTATGTATATGTAACCTTCTTTGTTTATGAACTACTTTCTATTCCAGTAGATACAGGTTTACCTCATTATATAAGATGGCTATATAGTATTCTCTTTGTGGGCAGATAACCATATTTTAAGCAACAACTTAGTGATGGGCGTTTAGCTTATTTATAATTTCTTACTACTGTAAATACTGACAAATAACTTTCTACAAATATCTTAGTACAGTGTTCTATCTTCATAGAGTTGATTATCTCCTTGGAATAATAGAATCATTCTAATAGAATAATATTCTATAATAATAGATTTGCATCCTTAGAATTATTTCCTAGAAATGGGAGCCCTGAGGCCGGACATGGTGACTCATGCCTATAATCCCAGCACTTTGGGAGACCGAGGTGAGAGGATTGCCTGAACCCATGGGTTTGAGACCGGCCTGGGCAACTTGACGAGATCTCATCTCTACAATAAATTAAAAAATTAGCTGGGTGTGGTGGCACGGTCCTGTAGTTCCAGCTACTTGAAAGGCTGAGGCAGAAGGATCACCTGAACCCAGCAGGTCAAGGCTGTGGTGGCCGTGAGTATGCCACTGCACTCCAGCTTAGGTGACAGAGTGAGACTCTGACTCAAAAAATAAAATTTTGGAGTCCTGGATCAAAGAGAATGCATATTTCCAAACTACCTCCAGAAAGGCCATGTCACCATTTACTCTCATCAACAGCACGTGAAGATGGGTTTCTTTAGCCAGCACTGGGTCTTGCCAGTCTTTATTATTGGCAACTCGGCAGGCAAATATTTGTTTTTCTTTACATTCTTAATATTAATAAATAGTGTGGGGGCTTATTTTTGTTTTAGCAGCTGTTTGTATTTTTGCCTTTGTGAATTATCATTAAACACAGCTCATTTTTCTTCGGGTATTTCATAATTTCCATTTCTTAGAAACTATGACAGTATGGTAGGTAAGATATTAACTGGTATTAACTGCCTTTCTGATATAAACATTTTTCCTTTTTTCCCCCTATGGAAATTTTAAGTTTTGATGTCAAATTTTGTGTTTTCCCATAAATTTCTTGGTATCATATATAGCCTTTCCCTATTGCAAGATTTTAACAAATACCCAATTCTAACTGCTTTGAGATATAACTCACATACCATAAAATTATCCCTTTTAAAGTGTGTAATTCATCAGTGTTTAGTATATGTACCAGATTGTGAAGCCGTCATCGCCATCTAATCCCAGAATATTTTCATTACCCCAAGCCAAACTACCTTTGTAACTTTACTGGTAAATCATTGCTTGATCTGGAATTTATCTTGATGAAAGGAATGAGCTAGTGATGGTGCAAAGACCATCACTTGCCACACAATAATCATTCTTTCCCTCATGTTAAGCAACAGAACTCAGTTTTACTCAAGGTGGCAGTGTACCCTGCTTTCAAAAAATGCTACCCATTTCCCTTCATCTCGGTGTGGCCATGTGACTGGTTCTGACCAGGAAGCTGTACTTATGTGGGTCCTCTGGGAAGCCTGCTGAGCAGTGGGCAGCCAGGGAGCTCCATTCTGCCCTCTCCTGTCCTTCTGGACTTGCACTGCTGATGTGAAAGCTGGGACTCCAAGAGCCATTTTGGAACACGAATTTACTTTAAAGACAGATGAAAGAACTTGAGTGCCCAAAGACAGTGCAGCTAGCTGTCCTATTCATCCACTTTGGGCTTCTTATGCGGGGTGGCAACTCCTCTTGTAGTTTTACTGTTTTCTAGTCTCTGTTACTAGCACCTGAATTGTAATTCTTGATCAGCTTTATTTTTTTTCCAAATGGCTAGCCAGTTTTGTTAGTCATATGTTACACAGTTTGTGTGATTTCACATACTTTTTCAGCAACCAAATGTCTATAAAAATTGAGATTATTTCTAAATTCAATATTCTGAACCTCGAGTTGTAGCTTATATACTGATTTTGAAAAATATTCTCTATTAAGGTATCAAACATTAACCTTGTGTTTTGAATTGTAAATACTTAAACTTACTCTTGATTTTATGGAGCCCTTGGCAATGGCTTGTTCTTCTCTCACTGGAATCTTCCAGTTAATAATGGCTTATAATTTGGAAGATGCATGCTTTTACACAGATTAGCATACACTTTGACAAAGATAATTCTTATTCATAAAACATCCCAGAGACAACTGGTAACATTTGTTCTGACTTGATAAATTCAAAGAGAGATGACCATATTTTCACAAAAGACAGTGTTCAACTCCCCACCCATTCCCATTATAGGCTTAATTGTTTATTAGACATTCATTTCATGTTATATGCTAGTTATTTCCTTGAAAAACTGCAATGTGTGTATTTCCATATGTATGCCTGAGAATCTTTTTTTTTTTTTTTTTTTTTAACAGAACTAGTAGAGAAATATGTCAAAAATGATGCAACCTTAGAGTCTCCCTAGGTCTTTGACTCACTAGGCAGAAATAGGTGATGGCCTAGGTTTATGAATTTAATATCAGCTCTCATCAGTGAGGCTTACAGAGAACTTTATCCTGTAACACTACCGGAAGAACTAGGGATAAAGTTTTTTAAAGATGCTTGTACTGTTTTAGTTAAGTTAGCTGTATATCCACACCTTCTGCAGAAAGTATAAAGTAAGAAATCTTTAATGCAATTAATACAGTTTTATTATCTAGATCCTAGATGGATCTTAACAGACAACTCTTCTTGCCACCTAATTGTTAGCTTGTGATCACCTCTGCTAAAATTGTATTCTTTGGGGTAGGTGTTCCCAACTTTTCATAATAATATCCCACAAGTTAATTTGGCTTATCTTCGTAAGTGGTTTTAGAAAAATATTTTAAGAAATAGCATTACTCAAAGCCAGTTATTCTCAGGCACTTTACCAGGATTTTATTGTGGGAAAGTATGTATCTGTTATAAAACTCTTTTAAGCCCAAATTATCTTGGTCATATTGTAGGAAGTAGCTTTTTAGGGCCTCCCTCAATGTGTCTGTGTGATGCACTTTACCATATTGTACCCTGCGAGAGCCCAAGTATTTAGCTTACCTCCTCACCTATAACAGTAGATATGTGGTGGTCCCTCAAAAATATCCACTGAATGAACGATACTCTCTTTAAAAGATTATAAAATCTTGTTATATTAAGTTTTATGTTTTCTCATGGTTATAACTACCTTCGTCACTAATCTGTTATCTGCTTGGCTATGGGAGGCATTTGAGTTTGCCATCACTGGAATAAGAGATCACATCCACATGTTACATGTTTGCTGTTTGTTTTGTTGTTGTTGTTTGAGTTGGAGTCTCACTCTGTCACCCAGGCTGGAGTGCAGTGGCACGCCCACGGCTACTGCAGCCTCAACATGCTGGGCTCAGGTGATCCTTCTGCCTCAGCCTTCCAAGTAGCTGGAACTATCTGTGTGCACCACCATGCCCAGCTATTTTTTTTGATTTATTGTAGATACGAAGTCTCACCAAGTGCCCGGGCTGGTCTTGAACCCCTGGACTCAGGCAATCCTCTCACCTTGGCCTCCCAAAATGCTGGGATTACAGGCTTGAGCCGCTGCACCTGGCCACATGTTTGCTTTAAACAAGAATTCTGGTGCTGCTGGGGGCTCATCTTAGAGAAGAGTCATGCTGACCTTCTATTCAGATATTCTTCCTAGGTTTTCAGTTCTCCCAGGAGAAAATTAAACTTATTCCACTTCCAGTATCCATTAAGGTATATTACTGGATATACAGATAACTTCGTATAGAAGAAACAAACATTCTAGTAATTCCTAGGAAGTAAATTTTCAGCTCACTCCTTCCCAGTATGTATCAAAAAAGCAATAGAAATTATTTTCAATTAAAACTACTTTGGGTCATCCTGGGGGCAAGATGGCGACCTGGCAACCCGGTGTCTGAAGCCCTCTGCAAGGGAGATCTGCAGTGGGTCTCTGACTCTCGCCCCCGGGAGGCTGGGGACCCCAGCATTGCAGCCTACTCCTCAAACAGAGCTCGGCCATCGCTATCACTGGAACATCGCAAGGACTGGACATTTTTACTGCATCGTCCTCTCCCGCTGCTGCCGCAGCCCCTCCCCCCACCAGTGCTCCCGCCGCCGCCGCCGCCGCCGCCGCGCCCGCCGCGGCCTCTGGCACGGGTAGCTCATCACAACCCGGCCGGAGAGATCCACATCAACCGCTTCAGGAAGATCAGCTGGATCGCTGCCATCGCTCCTGCGACGGAGACTGTCCTGCCCACCCGGC
>NW_007093014.1:0-828 GCF_000164805.1 Carlito syrichta
AGGCTGCTCACTGACTGGGACAATTAGCAAGAAATAGACAATTATGCTAAGCCACAAAAATGTAGGGATTGCTTGTTACAGTGGTTAGCCTCTCCTGAGCAGTGTAGGGAGAAAGTGGATATTTAAACAGCCAGCCATATCCACTGCTTAAATCCTGGGATTGGTGGGTAACAGATAATACCACTGAATTACTACCTTGCTAATAACAATCTGTGAAACATCAGATAAAAGCCCTTGAAGCTACAAAAGAATGAAAGGCAAGCAGATATGAGAAAGAGTCACTGGTTTATAGGTGAGAAAAGCCCAAGCTCTGAAACGCAGAGGGTTCTTGGACTTTGCACTTTGGCTGCATTGTTTCAGCTTTCTCTTTGTGGAGAGAACAGACTAGATTAGATCTTACAGGTGACTTGTCCCTTTGGTGCCACAGACTCATCTAAGATTTCAGACTAAAACTCTCCAGGTGGCAGAGATCACCCATGAATTTGTACCTGAGTTCCAAGCACGACAAAGAAAGGACACACTCTCATCTTTGACTCCTGTTCAAAGGGAAAGTCAGCTTTGTGGTTACTGCTCCTGAGGGGCCAATGTTGACAAGGAAGGAACAGTCAAATGGGACCAATTATGCTTAGTGGGTACCTCATGCCTTCCCAATGCCCAGCCCTTTGATAGAGGGCATTAACATTTGTTGACTGCCCATCACTTGACAAACATGGTACTATAATTCCATTTCCCCTCCTGACAACCTCAACAGGCATCACCTGCATTTTTCAGATGGGAAGATGGAGGTTTAGTGAAAAAATATCCTCTCAGTAAGGTCAAGAGCCACAA
>NW_007093015.1:0-399 GCF_000164805.1 Carlito syrichta
TCCAGCATCTTATCTTTAGAAGCAAAGGCATAATGGGCAATCTACTCTTTGTTTCTGTCCCTGTCCTCTCTTCTACTCCCCTGAATGGCTGCAGACTTGATTTGGTCAGAATATACCTTGTCATGTGTTCCCTTTTCTTCAATTCACTACTATCTTTCCTCTTTTGAACCAAAATTGAGCTGGGTGCTATGAGGCAACACAGTCCCACTGACTGGTTCAGTTCCTCTGAATAACAACGTGAGGAAGCTTTCCACAGGAGCAAGGATTTCTTAAGGCTACTAAATGTTACAAAGGACGGTTGGAGATGCGCTCCCGGTGCGAACACCAAGACAAAAGGCAAGGAATGAAATCACCATTAACAGCAAGGGATCCTGATGAAAGAGATGCTGAAATGGTAAC
>NW_007093016.1:0-766 GCF_000164805.1 Carlito syrichta
CTGACAGTCAGTCACCCTGGTGTCATGGAGCAAGTTCCGCGGAAGGACCATGACCGGAACGGGAAGCAGGAGGCAGTTAAGGAAGGATGTAGCTTCTGATAACAAATCTCCAATGTGATACGAAATTGGAGTTTGCAGATCGCACACAAATATTACATTAGAAAAGAGAAACGGGCAAGAATCATCTCTCCAATACATCCAAAAATTAGCCGGGCGTGGTAGCACGCGCCTGTATTTAGAGCTACTTAGAAGGCTGAAGTTGAAGGATCGCCGGAGCCCAGCGGGTCGAGGCTGCGGTGGCCGGGAGCGGCCACTGCACTCCAGTGTGGGCGACAGAGTGAGACTCCAGCTCCAAACCATAACAGAAAATAGCCAGGTTCCGTGACTCAGCCTGTAATCCTGCGATTGAGGAGGCTGCGGGGAGAGGACAACCTAAGCCCGCGGGTTCGAGACCCACCTGGGCAACTTGGGGAGTCCTCCTCTCTACAATAAATCAAGAAATCAGCCGGGTGTGGACGCACATGCCTGGAATGCCAGCCCTCGGAAGGCTGAAGCGGAAGGATCAATGGAGCCCAGCAGGTCGAGGTTGCGGTGGCCGGAGAGGCCACTGCATTCCGGTGCGGATCACAGAGTGAGACTCCAACTCAGCCCAGAGCCCACGGTACAGAGAAGTGTGAACTGTTATTTGCTGGAGTGGAACCATGGCCTTAAGAACATTTTACTGAAACCTGCTAGTTATTAATGATGAATGCTTCTTTGCCTTAAA
>NW_007093017.1:0-1496 GCF_000164805.1 Carlito syrichta
ATAAATCAAAAAATCAGCCAGGTGTGGTAGTGCACGACTGTAGTTCCAGCTACTGGGAAGGGTGAGGCAGAAGGAGCACCAGAGCCCAGCAGGTCGAGGCTGCTGTGGCAGGGAGCAGCCACTGCACTCCAGTCTGGGCGACAGAGCGGGACTCCAACTCAAAAAAATAAAAGAAAGAAATTTCAAATTCTATCAATACAGATATATCATGATTAGATCAGATAAAACATAGTACTTTAAAGAATAAACCTCTGCAGACAGATATGGCAATTCATGAATCCTTTTTAAAAAATATTTATAAATCAATCATTATGAAAATCATCCATGAAGAATGAAATTGTAGTAATTTTGTTTGCTTGCTTCTTTTTGTTTTTCATGTAGAGGAAGAGATAAAGGGTTTATTACCTCAGTGCAAACCTGCAGGCCAACAAGCAAAAACCGGCATAGTCACAATAAAGACCTAGTTGGGTATAGTTTTCAATTTAAGTTTCAGTCATTACCATTTGGGCTAATTTTGGAGATTTTGTACAGAATATTTTTGTGACAAATCACAATTTTGTAATCTCTCCTCCAAAGAAAAGAACAGAACACGCTTTCCTTATGTAAGCTTAATTTCTGAACTCTTAGTGATTTTATATGTTCATAGATTCTGTATCCCATTTCTTCTACCACCATTCAGGAACACTTTGAATAATCAATGGCTTTATATTTCAATGTAATTAGTAGCACCATGGTTCCATGATTGGCCTATTACCTTCATACATTTGTCATTTATGTTGGAAGAAAAAAATATAAAAATACACACACACACATATACACTCACACACACAACAAGAGGGTTTATCTCTGAAGCAGAGCTGAAAATTTTTTGGAAACGCTTGACAAAGCATATCATTTGAATTCAGATTTACGTCATAGACTCAAATTATGTTTAGATAGAAAAAAGGAAATTTATTTGGATCTCAAATAGAAAAAGACTAGACTGTTTTAAGTTAGACTGTAAGAGAGCTAGGATTTTTCCTGTCATATTACGTGATTTCAAAAATTACACCTTTGGTTTAATTATTGGTGATTGTACTGTCATTGTCTTCTTTTGTGTATTTAACTATGTGCAGAATCAATTTTATGTAGATACTGAACAGTGTTAATCACATTAGTGATTTTCTAAGCCTGGAGATTTGAGACCAGCCTGGCAACTGGTAGAGACCTCATCTCTACAATGTATCAAAACAACTAGCCAGGCATGGTTGCATGTATCTGTAGTTCCAGCTACTTGGAAGGCTGAGGTGGAAGGCTCGTCTCTGCTTGGCAGTCTGAGGTTGTGGTGGCTGTGAGCCTGCAGCTGCACTCCAGCCTGGGTGACAGAGTGAGACTCCAACTCAAAAAAACCCAAAAAGTAGAATTAGTATGTGTTACCTTTATTCAAATTAGCATCTGGACCCTACAAAAAGCTGTGATTGTGGATTGGTTTGTGTAGCAACCACTGTTCAATCCTT
>NW_007093018.1:0-502 GCF_000164805.1 Carlito syrichta
TCTATACCATTTCCCCAACTGTCAGTCGAAGCCACGATCTCTATCACGGGAAGAGCTACGTCATGCCGCCTTCACGGAAACGCGACTCTGCCTCTTTCCCTCCGCTGGCTGTCACACTCGATAGGCTCAGTCACGAGCGCAGGAATTCGAATAACACATGGGGTATAGAGCGTGACGGCTTAAACATACGAACATCGGTATTATAAACATAGTGAAGAAGAACTTCCCTATGCCTGAAAGGAGGCCCCGTTATCTCGGTGGGAGGCAAGAAAACGCATCGGAAAACCAATCGGAAACCTTTCCGGCGTAAACATTCACGTCACCTATAGTATTCACGCCGGTCCCATCTGGCTTAGCGTTGCCGTGACGTTCCCAGATTCCTCTGGAATAAAAGCGTGACCCTCTCGGCCCGGCACGCTGGCACGTGCCTGTACTTCCAGCCATCTGTCAGGCTGAGATGGAAGTATCCCCTGAGCCCCGTAGGTCGAGGCTGTGGTGGCCG
>NW_007093019.1:0-718 GCF_000164805.1 Carlito syrichta
AAGATAGTGGTTCTCCTTCCCTAAAAATCTTTTTATTAGAAAGTCTTTGGTTATTTGGGCTCTTTTTTGCTTTAAGGTAAATTTCAGAACTGTTTTTTCTAACTCTGTAAAAAGTGGAACTCGTGGGTTGATAGAAATTGCATTGAATCTTCAGATCGCTTTAGGCAGTACAAACATTTCGGTGATGTCGATTCTTCCGATTCATGAACTTGGGAGGTCTTCAATTTGTCTGTATCTCTTTCATTTTTTTCAACAACATTTTGTATTTCTCTCTGTAGACATGCATCATCTCCTTATATAAAATTATTTCAAGTTGTGTGTGTGTGCGTCTTTGTTGTAAAAGGGAGCGTGTTCTTTTTTGGATTCAGTTGGAGTATCACTCAGTCGCCCAGACTGGAGTGCAGAGGCACGCTCCCCGCCACCGCAACCTCGACCTGCTGGGCTCTGGCGAGCCTTCGGCCTCAGCCTTCCAAGTAGCTGGAACTACGAGCACGCACTACCACGCCCGGCTAAGTCTTCGATGTATTGTAGAGATGAGATCTCCCCGAGTTGCCCAGGCAGGTCTCGAACCCGCGGGCTCGGGTAATCCACTCACCTACACCTCCCAAAGCGTGGGATTGCAGGCTGAACCACCGAGCCCAGCTGGGATTGTGTTCTCGATTTGGATCCGAGCTCGAACGCTGTTGGCATATAGACATGCTATTAATTTTTGAACATC
>NW_007093020.1:0-746 GCF_000164805.1 Carlito syrichta
GAAATGTGTAGCAATTAACATGTGAGCGCAGGTTTCAAAAATAACACTTTTGCAGAAAGAGCCAACATCATTAAAAGCCAGGAAATGTCTGACTTTTGACAATAGGGAGTTAATTCTAAGATAGTGGTTCTCCTTCCCTAAAAATCTTTTTATTATAAAGTCTTTGGTTATTTGGGCTCTTTTTTGCTTTAATGTAAATTTCAGAATTGTTTTTTCTAATTCTGTAAAAAGTGGAACTCGTGGGTTGATAGAAATTGCATTGAACCTTCAGATTGCTTTAGGCAGTACAAACATTTCAGTGATGTCGATTCCTTCGATTCATGAAGTTGGGAGGTCTTCAATTTGTCTGTATCTCTTTCATTTTTTTCAACAATATTTTGTATTTCTCTTTGTAGACATGCATCATCTCCTTATATAAAATTATTTCAAGTTGTGTGTGTGTGTCTTTGTTGTAAAAGGGATTGTGTTCTTTTTTTGATTCAGTTGGAGTATCACTCAGTCGCCCAGACTGGAGTGCAGAGGCACGCTCCCCGCCACCGCAACCTCGACCTGCTGGGCTCTGGCGAGCCTTCGGCCTCAGCCTTCCAAGTAGCTGGAACTACGAGCACGCACTACCACGCCCGGCTAAGTCTTTGATTTATTGTAGAGATGAGATCTCCGCAAGTTGCCCAGGCAGGTCTCGAACTCGCGGGCTCGGGTAATCCACTCACCTACACCTCCCAAAGCGTGGGATTACAGGCTGAACC
>NW_007093021.1:0-467 GCF_000164805.1 Carlito syrichta
TAAGCAGCGAGAGTGGCGCTGGGACCCTACAAAATACTTCAGCCAGGAATGGGACCGGTGTCTCTGAGGGGCGGGCGCCCAGAACCTCCCTGTGTGACCAGCGGTGCCGGGTGCCGGGCTGGAGACAATGCAGCCAGGGAGAGAGCCGGAGGGAGCAAACTTCCCCACACGCTGCAATATCTGGCCTTAGGAAATGAGGTAAAGTTTGTTGATAGGTGGGCAGGGTATTGGAAGTCTCTGCCTGGAGAATGGCGAGGCAGTTTAAGCAGATCTGTTTTTCTCCGCTTGTCTGGGTCCTCCGGCTTGGGGTCTCATGCTGAGTGCCTCAGCCAGGGTGGACCCGGAGTTCCAGAGCTCCAAAGTTCCAAAGGGCAGGCGGTGAGTGGTGAGAGTGGCGCTGGGATGCTACAGAGTACTTCAGCCAGGAATGGGACCGGTGTCTCTGAGGGGCGGGCGCCCAGAGCCTC
>NW_007093022.1:0-691 GCF_000164805.1 Carlito syrichta
CTCCGGCGATCCTTCAACTTCAGCCTTCTAAGTAGCTCTAAATACAGGCGCGTGCTACCGCGCCCGGCTAATTTTTGGATGTATTGGAGAGATGATTCTTGCCCGTTTCTCTTTTCTAATGTAATATTTGTGTGCGATCTGCAAACTCCAATTTCGTATCACATTGGAGATTTGTTATCAGAAGCTACATCCTTCCTTAACTGCCTCCTGCTTCCCGTTCCGGTCATGGTCCTTCCGCGGAACTTGCTCCATGACACCAGGGTGACTGACTGTCAGTCTGGTATGGCTCCAGGTCCCTCCTTTCCTGGGCACTGCTCTCAAGAGCAGCCTTCACTGGATCAGGCGTAGCTCCTAGACCTCACACCTTCTTCTGTGTAATGGTGTGAAAGAGCTCCATGGAGCTCATGCTGGCACAAGAGCCAAAGATACAACATATTCAAGTCCGAGTGTCTGTATTATTATTCTATGCTATTCTGCCATAGAAGTTCAGTCGACATTTGAACTCCCATGTATGCTAATTATTCAGGACACAGGCTCGAATCTCTTGACAGTGGGCCCTTCGACCCATTGTGGTTGAGGAAATAGGGAGGATCAGCACGAAAGGAAAATGGGAAAGCTTGATAGGATTGGCCTTCTTTGAAATTATGGGAAGTAATGTGGAAGTTATATTTGAAAGCATTAGAACACTTCA
>NW_007093023.1:0-627 GCF_000164805.1 Carlito syrichta
AAGAGAGAAAGAGAGAGAGAGAGAAAGAAAGAGACGGGACTCCAGTCTAGTGCAGAAGCGATGTGTGTTATTGGGAATTTCAATGGGTCTTTTATACACAAAGTCAGATGTGGGAGGGAGGGGCATCCCCCACCCACCAGAAACCTTAATCCATGAAAACTTAATCAATGATTGCCTTTAAACCCTTTTCATATGATAACCTTAAAATCCCATAACAAGGGATAACCTAATCTGTGACTGACATATTCTATAAACCTTTTTCATCCTAAGCTGATTGATTTATGCCAAGTTAAACAATTCTATAGAAACTTAAGTATTTACTTTACAAATGAAAGTGGCCCATCCCAGAATGTTTGGAATGTGGCCCAGTCCAAAGTTCACAGTGGGCCACAGTGCAAGTAACCCAGTCGCATTCTTTCAACAAAATGACTGTCTTCTAAAACTGTATTCTACAATTTACACCTTCAATAAATCCTAAAATCATGACCCAGAAGCCTGTGACCAATACTAAGGCTCTTAGATGTGACACAAGTTTGAATTATAAGTTGTGTGAAAGCCAAAACTGCACTTTGTGGAAGAATGGGAGCAATGAGCTTCTAAAGTTAGCTTGTGTTCATCCTGCTCTCA
>NW_007093024.1:0-672 GCF_000164805.1 Carlito syrichta
GGTGACCTTTTGTTTTTAGATACTCAACTCAAATCAACATAATGGAAGTGTAGGTCACAATGACATTTCTTTCGTTGCTTAACAATAAATCTATGGACCTAAACAATCACTAGAGATGTAAGAAGTTGGAAAGGTAACAGAGAATCTTTAGTCTTAACACCATTTTTTTCGCAGTTTGTTAATAAGGACAGCAGTCTAATTTTCATGAATTCCAAACCTGGAAATTGTAATATTAAAAATATGTAAGGATCAACAGTTCAGCTATTTGCATACATGCAATGTTTTATTCTTCAGAATGATTCCACCCAATTTCAAAATAATTAGTGTTCGGGTATGGCGTGCATTTTTCTATGGTATGGCTCTTTCGTCTTACATTGTTTAAGGTTTGGCAGGTGGCCAAAGTTGTGTAAAGTTGCATGTCCATTATTGGTTGTGCATCAGAAGAGGCTTACTGAGTACCCTTTCAACAATACACTGGGATGCCACCCAGCCCAGCCTCAGCAGGGTTCTGAGAGTCCAGCTGAGCAGAGTAGTTGGAGTGTGTGTGTGAGTGTGTGAATGAGAGTGTACAGTACAGAGCGGTTGAGTTGTCACGTGGGTTCGAGCAAAAGTTACAAATGCTAAGGCAGGACAGAGGGAAACAGCAGGCCCCGCCTGCACTGGGTGGACAGG
>NW_007093025.1:0-1542 GCF_000164805.1 Carlito syrichta
TACTTTCTATGCCTTTTTGTTCTGTTTGGACCCTCAAAAAATTGGATGATGTGTGCCCATATTGGTGAGGAAGGATTTTCTTTACTCAGTCTACTTATTTGAATGTGAATCTCTTCTGAAAACTCCCTCACAGACACATTCAGAAATAATGTTTATCAGCTATCTGGGCATTCTTTCGCCCAGTTAAGCTCACATATAAAATTACCCATTCTACTATCAAAGTCTACGTCTCTCTAAAATATGCATAGTAAACTCAATGTTGGCACAAAATTAATTTTTCCCACAGAGTTCTTCTAAGTGTTCTGGTTCTTCATTCTTCATTTCTTTGAGAATTTTGGTTGCAAAATTTGGTAAAAATGCCAGTGTCTTTCAAAGAGTTAAGATTTCAACAGAACTTAGGCTTCTCCACAGGGATTCAGGTCTGGATGCTCAGCTAGTTTGGAATCCCAGACTTTTTTTTCCCTAGGATCACATAGCTCTTTACCCTTCAAAACCACAACAGTGAGGTTTTTATTCCTTTCTCTGAATGGTGCCTTAGCAACAGCCACACACTGAGAATTTGCCTGGTGTGGCTTCCTTAGAGAACAAATCCAAGATTTCCCTCAACACAGTTTGCTATCACAGTTAGACTAAAAGGCTAATGCCATTGCTTTGTGGTTCATGTGCATTTTAGCTCCTCTCATGCACAAAGTGAGAGGCTTAAAAGCTTTGTTGTTGTATAAGAAGTGCTTGTTGTAGTTTATAAATCTCTACCCATGCCTCTAGGTTTTGTTTACCTCATAATATCTATGTTAATAGGTTGACCGGGTTCTTCTGCTTCTGTAACCCCTGCTGGCAGTGTGCAAGTGTTAAACAATAAGTCCCTTCCAAACTCCCCTCTATCTAAGTTGTGACAGGCAAGCCACCCTTATGGTGGGCTCTGTATTAATTCAAACCTGCTTGTATGCCAGAGCTGACCTATATACAGTCGCGGTGACTATGTAAAACTTAGCTTCTAGTAACATGGTCTCAAACCCAGAGTCCAGCTTATGCACAGTCACAATGACTGTGCCGACCTGGGCCCCCCGAGTAAATATGTTACAAGCGCCTCCAGCTATATAACATTCCAGAAGACCTAACCGGTTCCACCCTGCCCATCTGATTGTTAGTGGTCAGTCATGGTCAGCTGGAGCCCGCGCCCACGCAAATCAAACACAAACCAACCAATCAGTATCTCTGTAACCGCACTCATACAGTCCATCCAATCCTGTGTGGACAAGTCTGTAATGCCACCCCACTCCTTCCAAATTGTGTATAAAAAATGCTTGCAAACCTGAGTCGGGGCTCTCGTTCCTGTACCGCTGCACCGGTAATGGACGTGAGCCCAGACTCGAGCCTGAATAAAGACCCTCGTGTGATTTGCATCAGAGCTGGCTCTTTAGAGGTCTCTCATATTCAGGATTCAGGTACAACATTTGGGGGCTCGTCTGGGATCCCAGAGACCCCCCCCCGAGACAGCCCCCCAGCCCAGAGGGTCCCAGTGCCGGCCGGCAAGGGCACTTC
>NW_007093026.1:0-764 GCF_000164805.1 Carlito syrichta
CCAGGCATGTGCTACCATGCCTGGTTTATTTTTGATTTATTGTAGAGACGATGTTTCACCGAGTGGCCCGGCTGATCTTGACCTCCTGGGCTCAGGCACTCCTCTGTCCTAGGCCTCCAAAAGTGCAGGGATGACAGGCTGAGCCACGGCACTCGGCCTTTATCTCATCTTTATGTCCATAGGTACATAGTGTTTAGCTCTCTCATATAAGTGAGAGAATGTGGTATTTGGTTTTCTTCTGCATTAACTTGCTTAGGATTGCGGCATCCGGCTGCATCCACGTTGTTGCGAGAGACGTGACTTGATTCTTTATGGCTGTGTAGCATTCCATGGTGTCTTTGTGTTATGTTTTCTCTGATGCGATCCGTTGCTGATGAGCACCTAGATTGATTTCATGTGTTTTCTACTGTGAATACTGCCACCACATACGTTTGTGTGGCAGGTATCTTTTGGTGAAAGGATTTACGTTTCATTGGATGTATGCCCAGTATTGGGATTGCTGGGTTGCGTGGTGAATCTGTTTTTAAATCTTTCAGCAAACTCCAAAACTGCTTTGCAAAGGACTGAACTAGCTTTCGTTCTGACCAACAGTGTGTGAGTGATACTTTTCTGCACAACCTCATCAACATCTGACATTTTTTGACTTATTGACAATAGCCGTCTTACTGGTGAGAGATGATATCTGATTGGGAATCTGGTCTGCATTTCTCTGATGATTATCGATGTTAAATATTCTTTTCATTTGTTTGCTAGCTGCTTGTTTC
>NW_007093027.1:0-852 GCF_000164805.1 Carlito syrichta
CTCTAATTTACTTTCTAAAAAACTATATCATGCTATCTAACTTCTGTGCAATTCTTTGCATCTTTCAAGAGTCACTGGATTGCGCACCACAACACCGGTGGGTCTGATCTAACATTTTAAAGTCCCCTACCAGGATTCTCAACCTAACATTTTTAGTGGTCCCACGGAGATTCTGGCATCTGACATACATATTGTATCCACTTGTGAGGAAAGTGACTCCATTTTTCAGAAATCAAAGTGGAAATTTAAAAAATAATGCAAACTCTTCAAACCCAGAAACGCTTTATGTTTTCAAAGAGTTCCGCGAAGTCCCATGTCCAGTCGTTTATATCAGTTTTCAGAAGTCCACTTACCAGACACCCTTGGGTGTGTCTTCAGTTCTACCCTTGACTAGTCACGATGCATGACATTTTCCACCAAACCGTATCTGCTGTTCACCCTGCCTACTTAATAAATACCTGCCCTGTCCCAGAATGTAATACGATAGCTGTAACTGTAGAGAAGGTTTGCCTGGGCTCCCCGCTTCAGAATTACTTCTTAGACTCCCAAAGGAATGCCACCATCTTATTCACATTCCATTTCGGTCCTTGAAACAACACCACAAAGGGGCATCAATCTGCTTGTCATTCCTACTTGGTCCTGAGAGCAACACCACAAAAGGGCATCAACATGCTAATCATTCCTACTCGGTTCTATTCCAACAGAAGCTGCAGTGACACTGGGTCCTGTCCGGTGCAGAAGGCATCATTTACATGCTTCTGTATCATAGTTTTTCTTTGGAGTAGGAGTCTCACTCTGTCATCCAGACTGCATTGTAGTGGCACGCTCCAGGTCACCGCAGCCTCGACCTGA
>NW_007093028.1:0-636 GCF_000164805.1 Carlito syrichta
CGTACACTCTCCGATATAAAGATCTTTTTCTACATTAAGTTTGAGCTGTAAAAATAAAATGCTATGTTCATTAAAAATTATTGAAATTTAAAATGTAGACACTTTTATTTTCTGTCGATCTTCCTATATCTGTCATAATAACTGAAAAGAAAAATATGTGTTTTCTAGGAACTGCCAGTGTCTTCTTGCTTGATTTTGCTCGGCTTGACTTCCACCTCTCCCTGCTCTGACATCCAAGCCTGGGCTCTTTTGTTTCTGCCTTGGAAGGGGAGGCCTTATCTCCCTGAGGAACCAGGGGGACATGGGTCAACACTTTAAAGTGGTTTCTTCTGGGCTATAGTTACTGAGAGCGCAAGACCTGCCGACAACAGCAGGGTAATGGGGTCAGCATTGAAAAGTGCACTTCAGTTGTGGAATTTCTTCCTAGAAAAGCCCCCATGGTCGGCCTGCCTCTAGACTGAGGCATAAAATGACCACCCCTTGATTTTCACAGCACTGTCCTAGGGCTCTCGTAGGGGGACACTGACAATTCCTGGACTCTGGGGCAGAGATGGAAGGGGTCCTCGCTGTCCCCTGCATCCTCCACACCGATTTATGTTCTCTAACACAAGACCAGTCTGGGTGGGTCCCCCAATA
>NW_007093029.1:0-355 GCF_000164805.1 Carlito syrichta
CACTGCATTCCAGTGTGGGCGACAGAGTGAGACTCCAGCTCCAAACCATAACAGAAAATAGCCAGGTTCCGTGACTCAGCCTGTAATCCTGCGATTGAGGAGGCTGCGGGGAGAGGACAACCTAAGCCCGCGGGTTCGAGACCCACCTGGGCAACTTGGGGAGTCCTCCTCTCTACAATAAATCAAGAAATCAGCCGGGTGTGGACGCACATGCCTGGAATGCCAGCCCTCGGAAGGCTGAAGCGGAAGGATCAATGGAGCCCAGCGGGTCGAGGTTGCGGTGGCCGGAGAGGCCACTGCATTCCGGTGCGGATCACAGAGTGAGACTCCAACTCAGCCCAGAGCCCACGGTACA
>NW_007093030.1:0-652 GCF_000164805.1 Carlito syrichta
CTTGAATTATTTAGAAGGAGTCATTTCACGCCACACTTCAAGGCAAGTGCGGAGCAAAAGAGGACGGGCTGACCGGTTAGAGAAAAATACATCGGTTAAAGGGGAGACGAGAGGAGATGGTATTCAAAGAGAAACCAGCACCCGTCTGTTTCTGTGGGCCCATTGTACACCCCTCGCCGGGATCTGGTGGTCACGTAGCACGCAGAGCCTAGAGAAAGCAGAGGTTGGTGGTCACGTGGCCTCGAAGAAGCGGTCCGGGGATGATGATGATGATGATATGGCCTTGAGATGCAATTCTTGAGAAAACAAGTGTCAGCCCTCAAACTGCTAGTCACGAGATGTCGTTGAGCACAGAACCCGAGGATGCGACCTTGAGAAAGCAGATATAGGCAGCAAAAGCGGCAAGTGACGGGGTGCTGTCGAGGGAGAGCGGTCAGCTTCACGGGACACCGGAGGCTGACATCCCGTCCGCGAGGTTCACGTAGTGAATTATTGTAACAGGGGCCCTCCCACCTCTTCCCCCGGGGAAGCCTGTCACTCACCTTAGGGGACCCCCGGAGGTCGCCTCCATCGGCTGCCTGGCGATGTCTCGGTGTCTCACATCAAGGCTCAGGTGGAATCTGCCGCATGTGTTTCCATCCCGGGCGCCCAC
>NW_007093031.1:0-725 GCF_000164805.1 Carlito syrichta
AAGACACTGGCAGTTCCTAGAAAACACATATTTTTCTTTTCAGTTATTATGACAGATATAGGAAGGTCGACAGAAAATAAAGCGCCTATATTTTAAATTTCAATAATTTTTAATGAACATAGCATTTTATTTTTACAGCTCAAACTTAATGTAGAAAAAGATCTTTATATCGGAGAGTGTACGGGGCACCCTTTACACAAGTAACTCCATCTTAGAAAAAGACTTTATCTTATTTCCTAAAAGACCTCATGCCAACAGGGACCGGTTGTTTGCCTCACCCGATAGACACCACAGGCAACCGGGTGAGAACAGAACCAGGCATATGCCCTTCCGCTGTCAGACCTCATCAGAAGGCTTTGTGACCATAAAAAGAACAGGACTTCACCAGCTCGAAACAGCCACTTGAACAGACACCATCTTGCTGTCCCCACGAAAAGCTCCTGTCATCTTCCACCAGAGACTCTGCCCATATTCTTGCAAGATGTGGATGTGCCATCCAAGCCGGCACGGGAAAACTCCTCCTCACCTTGGCTCTCCCTAACCTGGTTCGCTAACCCTTTCTCCTTTCCATTTTCTGTTGACATCCCACGTTACTTTGACATGGAATGTTTAATCTGTGATTTTTATATATTGGTTAAGTGCACTACTATCTACTGTGTGTGATATTGGCTGGACTGGAGGAGTGGCTTGAGCCTGCCTGCCTGACGCTCTTACTACCTGGTAAA
>NW_007093032.1:0-782 GCF_000164805.1 Carlito syrichta
CAGGAGGGTGTTGCAGCCAGAACCCGGATGCAGTATTACAAAGGCTACTCACACCGGGTGCAGTGGCTTACACCTGTAATTACTCCCAGTCCTTTGGGGGGTGGAGGTGAGAGGATTGCGTGATTCCATTGGTTCGAGACCAGCCTTGGTAACTCAGCGAGACCTCGTCACTACTGTAAGTTTTTTTTAAAAATTAGCTGGGTAGGGTGGCGCATGCCTGTGGTTCCAGCTACCTGGAAGGCTTAGATACAAGGATGGCCTGAGCACAGCATGTTGAGGAGGTGGTGGCCATGAGTGTGCCACTATACCTCATCCGCCCTGGGTAACAGAGTGAGACTCCTATAAAAATAAAAATAGAAAATAAAAGACCGCTTACTTGTTCAGAGACACAGATAGAAAGTGACGACCAGTTTTGTGAAGGCTGGCAGTACATCATATTGCCTTCTTCAGATAGTACTGAATACGAATGTGTAAGCTGTCTGATGAAAAATTTTAGACGTTTGTGCAGGGAGTGGAGTTGGAGACACTTTAATTAAATGCATGCAAAGATAAAAGACATGTAAGGTACGGGGAGCAGTGAAGAAATGATTCCCCAAAGAGTCCTTTTTGATTAGCTGAGACTGAGACTGACCTAGCCCAGCTTTGAGGAGCACCCGGGTTCACACACCTTTCATGACTGGGGAGCCATTGCCTGCAACCACCACGAATAAATTAACAATTAAATTCCATTCTTGATATTTTTCCCATTTGAAATGTGACTCGCAAAACTTTATAAATATAAA
>NW_007093033.1:0-825 GCF_000164805.1 Carlito syrichta
ATGTGATACGAAATTGGAGTTTGCAGGTCGCACACAAATATACATTAGAAAAGAGAAACGGGCAAGAATCATCTCTCCAATACATCCAAAAATTAGCCGGGCGCGGTAGCACGCGCCTGTATTTAGAGCTACTTAGAAGGCTGAAGTTGAAGGATCGCCGGAGCCCAGCGGGTCGAGGCTGCGGTGGCCGGGAGCGGCCACTGCACTCCAGTGTGGGCGACAGAGTGAGACTCCAGCTCCAAACCATAACAGAAAATAGCCAGGTTCCGTGACTCAGCCTGTAATCCTGCGATTGAGGAGGCTGCGGGGAGAGGACAACCTAAGCCCGCGGGTTCGAGACCCACCTGGGCAACTTGGGGAGTCCTCCTCTCTACAATAAATCAAGAAATCAGCCGGGTGTGGACGCACATGCCTGGAATGCCAGCCCTCGGAAGGCTGAAGCGGAAGGATTAATGGAGCCCAGCAGGTCGAGGTTGCGGTGGCCGGAGAGGCCACTGCATTCCGGTGCGGATCACAGAGTGAGACTCCAACTCAGCCCAGAGCCCACGGTACAGAGAAATGTGAACTGTTATTTGCTGGAGTGGAACCATGGCCTTAAGAACATTTTACTGAAACCTGCTAGTTATTGATGATGAATGCTTCTTTGCCTTAAATGGTGGACAACCAAAGTCTTCGACAACCAAAATATGAAATTCAAATTTCCAAGTGTAAATTATATTCAGATGAAAAAACATGCAGTAATTGCCATAAAAATTGTTGTACTCTGTGCCAGGTAACAGCAGTTATCTCAATCTACCCTGTACAATTGTGGAGATGGGGGGAATC
>NW_007093034.1:0-786 GCF_000164805.1 Carlito syrichta
CGTTCACCTAAAAATATCCATTCAGATTGGTGTTTTATAGTAACCTTTCAAGACCCAGTATATGTTATTGATGACAGTGGGGTCAGGGTTGCCTTAGGTGAGTTTGCATAGGGCTCATCACTACGTCAAGCCAGCATGAGGTTGATCTGGGTCACGTCCCCAACCACATCCCTAGGGATGTGGCCAGTCCACTTGGAGAGTGCTTCCAAGTTCACAGTCTTGATGACCTGACTTGATGACCTGTCTTGGATAGAGAGACACCACCAAGCTTGCCAATGTGGTCCTCGTGGTGCAAAACAGTATCACCCCAGGCGATGCCCAGGAAGTGAAGGATGAGCTTGAGGAAGTGCCGCAGGTGCAACACCAGCTGCTTGTAGTACAGGGGCAGACACTTGTCTCTGCCCACCGCCAGGCACTGTGCATACATAACCTCGATGGTTTGTTCTACTTGAGGCAATCGTGGTAGTTGCTGAGGTTGAAGCCAGTGATGGTAACCTTGCATATGATCATGGAGTGCACGGAGGCCCGGCCATCATGTACCATCAGCAGGAACTTGGAGTTGGGGTACAGGCACGACAGGTACACAGAGGACTTGAGCGTGAAGGGGTTCTTGTTGCAGAGCACGTGGGCCAACTAGCCATGCTTGGCAATAAACCTCCCAGGATGAAGGCTTGTATGGTGGGTCCAGCACCTCGTCCATCACACCCACCTTTTCCAGCCTCAGCTTTTCGCAGCCAGACTTGGACCAGACCTAGTATGTGGCCAGCACACACAGAATCATGCGCA
>NW_007093035.1:0-686 GCF_000164805.1 Carlito syrichta
GGGAAGCACACCCTCTATCAGCTCTTGGGAATGTTGTTCAGGAATAAATGGGAGCGCTTGCACCCTGGGCCTGCCCTCCTCTAGGGGCTGTGACGAAACAGACAGACATCAGAGAGCCTCTATATCATTTCCCCAACTGTCAGTCGAAGCCCACGATCTCTATCACGGGAAGAGCTACGTCATGCCGCCTTCACGGAAACGCGACTCTGCCTCTTTCCCTCCGCTGGCTGTCACACTCGATAGGCTCAGTCACGAGCGCAGGAATTCGAATAACACATGGGGTATAGAGCGTGACGGCTTAAACATACGAACATCGGTATTATAAACATAGTGAAGAAGAACTTCCCTATGCCTGAAAGGAGGCCCCGTTATCTCGGTGGGAGGCAAGAAAACGCATCGGAAAACCAATCGGAAACCTTTCCGGCGTAAACATTCACGTCACCTATAGCATTCACGCCGGTCCCATCTGGCTTAGCGTTGCCGTGACGTTCCCCGATTCCTCTGGAATAAAAGCGTGACCCTCTCGGCCCGGCACGCTGGCACGTGCCTGTACTTCCAGCCATCTGTCAGGCTGAGATGGAAGTATCCCCTGAGCCCAGTAGGTCGAGGCTGTGGTGGCCGTGAGCCTGCTACCGTTCTCCAGCCCGGGCGACAGAGCGAGACCGCAACTCAAAGAAAAAAAAAAG
>NW_007093036.1:0-723 GCF_000164805.1 Carlito syrichta
CCCAAAACCCACAAAGACATGGACACTAAACAGCATGATGCTAAACAACTCCTGGGTTAATGATGACATCAAAATAGAGATCAAAAGATACCTGGAAACAAATGAAAATAAAGAAACATCTTACCAAAATCTCTGGGATGCCTTAAAAGCTGTAATAAGAGGGGAATTTATATCCCTACAAACACACATGAGGAAAATGGAAGGAACAGAAATTGACAACCTAACAAACCACCTAAAGGAGCTGGAAAAGCAAGACCACAAAAACCCTAATTTCAGCAGAAGAATCCAGATCACCAAAATAAAAGCCCAAATCCAGGACATAGAAGACAAAAAGATAATACAAAAAATCAATGAAACAAAAAGCTGGTTCTTCGAAAGGGTAAACAAGACTGATGGTCCCCTAGCTAGACTGACCAAGAAAAAACGAGAAAAAAACCAAATAAGCATAATCAGAAACACAAAAGATGAAGTCACATCTGACCCTGAAGAAATACAAAAGATCATTAGAGACTACTACGTACACTTGTATGGAAACAAACTTGAAAACCAGAAAGAAATGGAAGACTTTCTGACATCACACAACCTACCTAGGTTGGAACAAGAAGAAATTGAGACCCTAAATAAACCAATAACAATCAAGGAAATCGACCACGTAATAAGAAAACTTCCTACAAAAAAAAGCCCTGGTCCAGATGGCTTTCCAGCAGAATTCTACAGACATTT
>NW_007093037.1:0-438 GCF_000164805.1 Carlito syrichta
ATCAGAAAATAATAAATTCACTTTTAAGCATATTGAGGCCTTCTTTCTTATTTTTGAATAAAGGGTTCACTGCATTGAATTAACGTAAAGAAAGGAATTATATATATCAGAGAAAATGCTAGAATTAAGCTAATAATTTCATGGATGAAGTGTAACTACTACTTCTCATGTTTCTGAGATCTCTAAGTCATACTATGAATATATCTTTTGATAAAGTAACTCTAATATTTTATTTCATTTTATTTCTTATTTTATTTTTTTGAGCTGGAGTCTCACTCTGTTGCCCAGACTGAAGTGCAGTGGCACCCTCCCAGCTACCGCAGCCTCAACCTGCTGGGCTCCGGTGAGCCTTTCACCTCAGACTCCCAAGTAGCCATAACTACAGGCGCACACCACCACGCCCAGCTATTTTGATTTATTTTAGAGATGAGGTCTCAC
>NW_007093038.1:0-523 GCF_000164805.1 Carlito syrichta
CACCCCGGGCACAAACCAACTACTGCAAGTCCTGGCCCTCCCCCTCCCCTGCATCTCCCAACTCTGAAAATCTTTTTTGTTGTCGTTATTATGATGGTTGTTCAAGGTCCACTTATGAGTGAGTACATGTGATACTCAGTTTCTGCTTCCCTGAAAGGTCACCCAGTAGTATAGACTCTTACTCCATCCAGGTTTCCGTGAACTTCGTGAGTTTGTTCTCGTTGTGACTGCATAATATGGCATTGTTCCTACGTACCACATATTTTGAATCCAGTCCTCTTTAGATGGGCAGGATGGTTGGCTCCATGTTCTTGCTACTGCGAACAATGTGGCGATAAACATACATGTGCAAATATCTCTTGGAGAGAGGGATTTCGTTCTTCCTGGTATGTTCCCAGTAGGAGGATGGCAGGGTCGATTTTTAGAACGTTTAGGAATCACCAAATGCTTATCCACAGAGCTGGTCCGAGTTTACACTCCCACGAGCAGTGTAGAAGTGTTCCCTTTGTGTCATTTCCACGCC
>NW_007093039.1:0-502 GCF_000164805.1 Carlito syrichta
CTGTCGGTGACTTGCGCCCTGATCTTCCCCTTGAACTGACGTTTCCTTTGTGACGTCGTTTTCCCCTTTCCGGGAGGGTGTGGGTTTCCACCTCGAGCCGTCCTCTCTTTCTTGGATGAGCGGGAGTCCCGCTCTGTCTTCTCGCGCGACTTTCGGGCTCGAGCGATGCCCGGCCGGGAAACAGAAGCCAGATCGTCCCGTCGCATCCGGTCCCGCTCCGAGAGGAGACGGTGGCGAGGCACCGAGCTGGCCCTCTGAGGAACGGCCCGGGGGGCGGCATAGCTGTTTGGGTTGAATCCCGGTCACCGTCGACCCGCCGTGACCGAGTGGAAAGAGAGAAGATCCCCGCGGTCGAGAAGTCAGACACGTGTCCTGGGGATGTGACTTTTTGTGTATGTGCTCTGCGCTCGTGGGCTGGCTCCGGAATGAATGGGAAACCTTTTTTTCCTGAAGAAAGAGGAGAAGGAGAAGGAGAAGGAGAAGGAGAAGGAGAAGGAGAAGG
>NW_007093040.1:0-735 GCF_000164805.1 Carlito syrichta
TCCCAGCTGGGCTCGGTGGTTCAGCCTGTAATCCCACGCTTTGGGAGGTGTAGGTGAGTGGATTACCCGAGCCCGCGGGTTCGAGACCTGCCTGGGCAACTCGGGGAGATCTCATCTCTACAATACATCGAAGACTTAGCCGGGCGTGGTAGTGCGTGCTCGTAGTTCCAGCTACTTGGAAGGCTGAGGCCGAAGGCTCGCCAGAGCCCAGCAGGTCGAGGTTGCGGTGGCGGGGAGCGTGCCTCTGCACTCCAGTCTGGGCGACTGAGTGATACTCCAACTGAATCCAAAAAAGAACACGCTCCCTTTTACAACAAAGACGCACACACACACAACTTGAAATAATTTTATATAAGGAGATGATGCATGTCTACAGAGAGAAATACAAAATGTTGTTGAAAAAAATGAAAGAGATACAGACAAATTGAAGACCTCCCAAGTTCATGAATCGGAAGAATCGACATCACCGAAATGTTTGTACTGCCTAAAGCGATCTGAAGGTTCAATGCAATTTCTATCAACCCACGAGTTCCACTTTTTACAGAGTTAGAAAAAACAGTTCTGAAATTTACCTTAAAGCAAAAAAGAGCCCAAATAACCAAAGACTTTCTAATAAAAAGATTTTTAGGGAAGGAGAAGCACTATCTTAGAATTAACTCCCTATTGTCAAAAGTCAGACGTTTCCTGACTTTTAATGATGTTGGCTCTTTCTGCAAGAGTGTTATTTTTGAAACC
>NW_007093041.1:0-666 GCF_000164805.1 Carlito syrichta
AAGGTTCCTGTAAAATGAATATTAATATATTTCACCCTGAATTGTACCCTACTTCTTTCAAATTACAAATGAAGAAGAAAACGTTTATACCAGATCCCTGAATCCATGGCCAGTCATTAGAAAGGAATTCTTGTTTCTATAGCCTTAATCACTTTTTTCCACACCCAAATAAAAACACATACCCTTATTTTATTGAAATGTGCTTAGATAAAATATCCTATTGCTGATTTTTAATTAACTTATTTTTGAAATATATCCCAGTTGACTCATTCGATATGTTTCATTGAGTATAGATAGCAACTGTATACTACTGCTTAAAATGAATTGTCCCGATTTGTGTCTTTTTCCCTGCAGCGGTATGTGTAGATCTCTGGCATGTTTCCTTTCTGACCATGTTTGCGTTTTCTCATGTGTTAGTGTTACGTTGGAGTTGTTGAAATGTATCAGACACCTACTCTGCACAATGAATGGTACCTGCTGTCAATCTCTTTCTTGTGGGGGCGGGGCTCCGGGTCCCTCGCCATTGCGGGGCTGCAGCGCCCTGGCGTGAGGACGGCGCGTCGCGTCCCGGCCGCGTGACCTGCTGGGTTGACGCGATCCTTCCTCAGAATCGTGCCTGCGAGCACCGAGGCGCAACGCGGTTCCGCCTCCCGGGCCGCGGCCTCC
>NW_007093042.1:0-627 GCF_000164805.1 Carlito syrichta
GCAAAAGATATGAACAGACCCATCTCAACAGCAGACATACAAGCAGCCACCAAAGACATTGGAAAAAGCTCAGCCTCATTTGTCATCCGAAAATCCAAGTGAAAACGACCTTGAGGAGTCACCAATTTTCAGTCAGGATGGCTATCATCAATCATTCCCAAAACAACAGATGCTGGCGTGGAAATGACACAAAGGGAACACTTCTACACTGCTCGTGGGAGTGTAAACTCGGACCAGCTCTGTGGATAAGCATTTGGTGATTCCTAAACGATCTAAAAATCGACCCTGCCATCCTCCTACTGGGAACATACCAGGAAGAACGAAATCCCTCTCTCCAAGAGATATTTGCACATGTATGTTTATCGCCACATTGTTCGCAGTAGCAAGAACATGGAGCCAACCATCCTGCCCATCTAAAGAGGACTGGATTCAAAATATGTGGTACGTAGGAACAATGCCATATTATGCAGTCACAACGAGAACAAACTCACGAAGTTCACGGAAACCTGGATGGAGTTAGAGTCTATACTACTGGGTGACCTTTCAGGGAAGCAGAAACTGAGTATCACATGTACTCACTCATAAGTGGACCTTGAACAACCATCATAATAACGACAACAAAAAAGA
>NW_007093043.1:0-698 GCF_000164805.1 Carlito syrichta
AAAAACTAGCTGGGCATGGTAGCGCGTGCCTCTAGTTCCAGCTACTTGGAAGGCTGAGGCGGAAGGATCGCCGGAGCCCAACAGGTCGAGCCTGCGGGGGCCGGGAGTGGCCACAGCACTCTAGTCTGGGTGACAGAGTGAGACTCCAACTCAAAAAAAAAAAAAATTAGCCAGGGATGGTGGCATGAGCTTGTATAGTTCCAGCTACTTGGAAGGCTGAAGCAGAAGGATTGCCTAAGCCCAGCAGGTGGAGGCTGTGGTGGCTGTGAGTATGCCACTGCTCTCCAGCCTGGGTGATAGAGTGAGACTCCAACTCAAAAAAGGAAAAAAAAATTCCTGACTGACAATTAGTGAGCTAAGTTATCTAAGGAATTCTGGAAGCAGTAAAGCTTGAGGAAGATAAGTGAGTTGAGTTTCTTGATATGTAAATGAAGCACCATGCAGGATGGCAGAGGGGCAGGTAAGTGTCTTCACAGTTGCTGGAGTCCCCAAAAGACAGTTCTCCAGAGTCAGGAGATGCTTTGATTTTCCTTCTTTATCTGTTATGTGATGTCATAACAGAGCCACGTTGGAAAGCAAATCATATTAAAAAGTTAGGAATTTGGCAAGGTTAAAAAAAGAAGGTGAGGCTGGTGCAGTGGTTCACACCTGTCATCCCAGCACTTTGAGAGGTGGAGACACCAGGCTCCATAGCTCAG
>NW_007093044.1:0-718 GCF_000164805.1 Carlito syrichta
CATGCAGCCATGTGAATGTACGTTATTCATATTTCGTCATTTTCTGATGACTCTCAAATATGTTTTTGAAACTCGTGGATGAAGATTTGTATGGTTTTGAGAACGTAGCTCTGAAACTATGATGTCATAACTATTATAGTCCATCTCTTTTCTTTACATAGGGGATGATTTCTCTCAAATGTATTCCTAAGATTGCAGTTTCTATACTGTAGGCTGTTAGCACATGAACAGCTAACCCCACAGTGTTTCACAATTGTAAAGCCTAACTCACACTTCTAACAGTATAAACATACGCAATGCCTCTTTCTTCATGATTTTTCCAACATTATTCATGTTTCATTTTTCAAAGTTTTTTAAAATTTTATTTTGTGGTTTGATTGTTAGAGTCAGAGTCTAACTCTGTCGCACAGAGTAGACGGTCACAGACACTGCGGCCTCCAACTCCTGGGCTCGGGCGACTCTTCCAGCTCAGCCTTCCAAGTGTCTGGAACTTTGTTGAGCTCAGGGAGAAACAAACTGAAGGTGGATCACAGGGAGGAGAGTTTGATGGCACCTTTTTTTCCAAGTTGATGGGCGGGTGTCAGGCAGGCCTGTTAGCGTCCTCTTGAGCCACAGCGCCATCGTGAGGAAATAGTTGCATAGATGAGTCGGACAGACCTTTGCCTGCCCTAGCCTTTGAGGAAGCAAGGGTTGAACAGAACTGGCAGAAGCCAGAGCA
>NW_007093045.1:0-317 GCF_000164805.1 Carlito syrichta
CTGGTTCAGTTCCTCTGAATAACAACGTGAGGAAGCTTTCCACAGGAGCAAGGAGGATTTGTTAAGGCTACTAAATGTTACAAAGGACGGTTGGAGATGCGCTCCCGGTGCCAACACCAAGACAAAAGGCAAGGAATGAAATCACCATTAACAGCAAGGGATCCTGATGAAAGAGATGCTGAGATGGTAACCCTTCACTCGATCCACATCCTCCTAGCCAAGTCGTGGCCCACTGCATAGGACAGTGGGTATGTGACTTCTACCTTTGAGCCTCTCTCTTCCACACCGAAAGGCACATTTCATAAACTCCTTCAATG
>NW_007093046.1:0-2955 GCF_000164805.1 Carlito syrichta
TAAGTTTACTTAAATGACTTAATTTTATTACCTTAATTTTATACTATTTATTTTTATAATTCTTATAACCTACTACATTTCTATACTGCCCTATGATTGTATATTAATTACCTATGAACTTATCCTTAACCTAAAATCTTATCACAACTTCTATAAATCTCAAATATCTAAACTATTGTCTTTTATACTTTATTAATTACTTATCTTATAATATCATGTCCAAATTCTAATACAAGTATTATCCTACTATAATCTATTACAAACCTTATCATTAGTACTAATAAGTATAAAAATTATGAACTTACTCCATGTTCTATAAAACTTAATTCAATGACATTTTAACCTAAAACCTAAATCTGATTGCCTATTACATGGAAACTACCTACGTCTCAAAACCTGCCATGCCACTTTAAAACAATGAACTGCACAGTTGCCATAACGACAGCCGGGGACTGAAGCAAGCTGAAAGTTACTGCACGTACAAAAAACAAGAACGTTCTGCTTGACCAAAAGCAACATAATACAACTATTATCACAGTTATAACGTCATCATAACCCCAAATGAAACTACATACTGGAACAAAATCTAATCAATCAATTTACCAGGAAATAACAGCTAAAAAATCTTAAGAAGAAAAACAGTTTAGAAAGAAAAAGAGATATAAAATAATTCTGCTGTGCATTTTTCATAGGATAGAATAAGATTTTATTTTAGACTGTCACTTCCTAATATTGAAAATTCTGTTGTCTTATAATACACTGGTTACTATTCATATGCACACACTTGATGTTATATCCTTGTCTCAGAGGCGACCTTCTGAATAGGCCTTCATAGGCCTCAGCTGTGTGGTTACAGATGTTGGCTCCCAACAAGTTTTAATAAATGCAAGCATGTTTCGGAGCCCCATAAATATTGTGGGCCCAGGCCTGCTATGCTTCATTAGGCCTATGTGACTGCTCATGGCTTCAGCCTCATCCCCAACCCCCAGCCCCTGAACCCCCAAATCCCAACTGTGCTCTGGTTCTCCCTCCCTCCACACTCCCCCAGCCCTGGCAGATCTGAAGGTGGCCATGGTTGTCAGGTACATCCTGCTGAATGCTCCTAGTCCTCAGTGAGCTCACCTAGCCAGCTACCCTCACAGTCACAGCCCCACCTCTGTCCCTTCCCTACTGGGTCTGGAAACCTATCAAGGGACAAAAGTGACCCTTGATCGTGCGACATCTCAGAAAATATATGCTCAATAACCAGTATTATCAAGAAGGAAATCTTTGCATCTTTGCCCAGGTTGTGTAAAATGACAGTCTCTTAACTCAGCCTGCTGTAACAAAATATGCAGACTGGGTGTTTAAACAGCAAACAGATCTTGCTCAAGGCATTGGGTTCAGGTGCAGGCCCTGGTGTACAGACAGCCAGCCTCACATAATGGCAAGGAGACCAGCTCTTTCTTCCCTCTAAAGAAGCCATCAGGAGGGCTCCACCCTCATGACACAATCACCTCCTCCCAAAAAGTCACCCTCATGACCTAATCACCTTCCAAACACCCCACCTCCTAATACCATCACTTTGGGAGGTAGGATTCTAACATATGAGTTTTGGGGGGACAACAACATTCAGTCTATGGCAAACTGCACTGGCAATGAATCCTCAACCATTGGGGATCCTGAGCCAGGCCTGGGACTCTGGATGTCTGGAAAAAAACACCAGAGCATATGGATTTGATTTACCTGAGGAGGTGATGGAGCCCCATGCCCCAGTTGCCTGAGGTGACCCAGCAAATCCAAGTTGCTGCAAGACTTGCAGTCCAGGGCCCTTTCAACATGTGCAATGAAAATGGAGTCAAGTGAAGGGGGTGAAAGGAAGCTCGGCAAAGTCTCTTGGATGCCAGTATGTGGTTGTGGCCCCAAGTGGGGTCTGAATGACAATCTCTAGTACCTTCTCCCTGCACTGGGGCCCAGGGGTTGTTGTAAGGGTTTTATTCTGTCTCCCACAGCAAGAATGCCATTGGCAAGAATAAATCAAAGAAGCGGAGATTGAGCTACACTCCCTCCTCCCTTTCCTCCCTTGTCTTCTTTCCAAACCTGGATTCATTAGCAGCTGCTCCCTCGTTGCCACTGCAGGACCCTCCCAGCCCAGTGAGGCTTGCCGAGCACAGATACCCCTGCCCAGATGCACACCACCCCCTTTCCTCCTGATGGCTTGCTGTGGTCTTGCTCTTTGGTCTCTGCCTATAAGAACACTAATACCATTCATGAGGACTTAGTTCCCATAATCTAATTATTTCCCAAAGGCCCCGCCTCCAAACACTATCACATTGGGGTTAAGGCTTCAACATATTCATTTCTGGGGGCACAGATATCCAGTCCATTGCAAGTGGGAAAAACAACAACCCTTTAAAAGTCCCATATGGTACTTTATAAAGACACACAACACATAAACATACACAGATTGATTTTATGGAAATGAAGATAGGAATTCAATAATGGAGTCTTCCAATCAACATCTATAATGACTGAAATAGATGCATCTGCAGCTGTTCTAATAATATAGTCTTGACCAAGAGAGCCCTGCTGCTCTTTCCAGGTTGACTTAACTTTAGACAGATGTCTTCTTTACTAATCTCCAATTTGTAAGGCATTTATTTTAGAAAACTGGCAGTTATAAATCTTTTTTCTGTCTTTTATTTCATTTCATTTTATTTTTTTATAATCAATATTTTTTATTATGATACTGTGGGGTACAGTTAAGAGTTAGGTATACAAATATGCTTCGTTCAGGCACTCTTGTTGATAAGAGGTTTTTCCCGTCCCCAGACAGATATTGACTATCGTTAATCCCATCTCCCTCTCCCTCCCCATAGTTTCCACCACTGTCAGTCATTTTCTTATAGTATTACATTGGGATGTTCACGATCTATAATTTTATCCCAGGGTTTGTGCCAATTTTAAAACCAAGAA
>NW_007093047.1:0-386 GCF_000164805.1 Carlito syrichta
CTTAGGAATACATTTGAGAGAAATCATCCCCTATGTAAAGAAAAGAGATGGACTATAATAGTTATGACATCATAGTTTCAGAGCTACGCTCTCAAAACCGTACAAATGTTCATCCACGAGTTTCAAAAACATATTTGAGAGTCATCAGAAAATGACGAAATATGAATAACGTACATTCACATGGCTGCATGTAGGAAACCAAATTTTTCTCAAAACCAAATTCATGGTTACCATGATATGACCTCCTATACTGCGATAAAAGAAGTAAAACAAGCCACGTTTTTGGAAATACAGGCAAATAGGCTAAAATGAGGTTAAAATACTATACCTTGATAATTAAGTTAATATTTACCTTCATCTTAATGGCAGACATTTCGTATCTTTAG
>NW_007093048.1:0-795 GCF_000164805.1 Carlito syrichta
GAACCTTCCTTTTGGAACCTCTCCTTCCAGCGGAGGGGAAGGCGCCGGGAGCGTTCCCTGGTTTTCCTCCCCGCTGCCTCGGGGGCCTCTCTGAGACCCACCCCCGGTCCTCTTGTCCTGCCTTTTCCCCCTCTGTGTCCAGCTTGAGTACTCCACCTCCTTCCCGCCCTCCGGTCTTACACCAGCATGAAGGTTCCCCTCGTCACACAGAATGACTGTTACGTTCGTTACGATGGTGAGAAAGACATCCTTCTGGACGACTGGGATATGTGTCGGGACGATCACAGTAGGGAGAGAGGCAGCTCGAGTCTGAATCCCACAAGGACAAGAGGAGATGGACGGTCAAGGAACACAGACAGAGGGTGAATGAATGGACTGCTACTAGAAGTGGTCATAAAAGGGAAGGCGTTCTTGTAAAGATGGCCTTACGGGCTGGGCTTGGTGGCTCAGCCTGTCATCCCCGCACTTTGGAAAGCCGAGGTCGTGGATTGTCTGAGCCTGCGTGTTTGACACCGGTCTGAGCAACTCGGTGAGGCCTCGTCTCTACGCTAAAATTTTTAAAGTAGCTGGGCATGATAGCACGCACTTGTAGTTCCAGGCTACTCATCATTCGAAGGTGGAAGGATCACCGGAGCCCAGAAGGTGGATGCTGGAGTGGCTGTGAGAGTGTGTGCCGCTGCATTTCAGCCTGGGTAAAGGAAGGAGACTGCAACTCCAAAAAAAAGTGGCCTTACGGGAGTATCGTAGAAGGCCAAACAAGGTCGGCTGAACGGTTGTCGCTGTGATGGTTGTCCT
>NW_007093049.1:0-301 GCF_000164805.1 Carlito syrichta
ACTAGGAAGGCTGAGGTGGAAGAATTGCTGAAGCCCAGCAGATCAAGGCTGCAGTGGCCCAGAGCGGCCACTGCACTCCAGTCTGGGTGACAGAGGGAGACTCCAGTTCAAAAAAAAAAAAAGGAATAAAAAATTAGCTGGCCTGGTAGCACGTGCTTGCAGTTCCAGCTCCTTGGAAGGATGAGGCGGAAGGATCGCCAGAGCCTGGCAGGTCGATGCTGGGGTGGCCGTGAGTACGCCACAGTACTCCAGCCTGGGTGACAGAGTGAGACTCCAACTCAAAAAAAAAAAAAAAAAAAAA
>NW_007093050.1:0-476 GCF_000164805.1 Carlito syrichta
CCATCCACATTGTTGTGTAACCTCTGCCCCATCAATCTCCAGAACTTTCTTCATCTTTCCCAACTGGAAGTCAGTCTATACTTGTTAAATATGAACTTCCTGTTCTTTTCCCTGCATCCCTTGTAGCCATCACTCTACTTTGATCGTTCCCTATGAATTTGATCCTTTAAATACCACGTATAAGTGATTATATTTGTCCTTTTTGCTTGGCTTCTTTGATTTCTTTTTTTTTTTTTGAGTTGGAGTCTCACTCTGTCGCCTAGACTGGAGTGCAGTGGCCGCTCCTGGCCACCGCAGCCTTGACCTGCTGGGGCTCCGGCGACCCTTCTGCCTCAGCCCTCCAAGTAGCTGGAACTACAGGCGCCCGCTACCACACCTGGGTAATGTTTTTGAGTTATTGTAGAGATGAGGTCTCACCAAGTTGCCCAGGAGGGTCTCGAACCCATGGGCTCAGGCAATCCACTCACCTCAGTCTC
>NW_007093051.1:0-673 GCF_000164805.1 Carlito syrichta
TTCAAGGCAAGAAACCGAGCTGCTGCATCGGTTCCATATTCAGATTTTCTGTCATTTTCTGCCGCCCTGTCCTCACAGCTACTTCCTGAAGCTTGAGCCGGTTCCTTCTCCTTTAGACATTTACATTTTAAAAGGATTAAATGTTTCTCTGCCTGGTCTTTCACACGGTCTTCAGGGTGAGGATCATGGGAGGCACAGAAAATGCTGCTCTTACTCTGAGTCTGTCCGCTTGTCGAAGAAACAAACATTCAGCCAGAAAACACATTAGAAAATGTTGTAGAACAGCTTTTGTGATGACTTTGTATCTGTGACAGTAAAGGAATTCGAAGCACTTGGTATGGGCTGCAGTCATCAAGAAAGCCTTCATGAGAAAAGTGATTTATCTGTGGATTCTGGAGGGTAGGATTGAAAAATAAACTCACAGTAATGGAAAATGGGGTTTTCATGGTGGCTGTTCTAATGAACATTAACCGATTGAATATCGGAAGGGACTAACTCACGAGGGAAAAGGTGAGCCATGGGGAGAGAGAGGTTCAAAAGTTGGGGGCACTGTGGAACTTCCTGGTAGAAAGATTAGTCTCACAGACAGGAGAAAGAATTCTGAAAGAACCGGAGGCCTTTGTGGTATCCCCGTATTGCTGTTCATTAAGATTTAAATGACCATCCTCCCCTC
>NW_007093052.1:0-1343 GCF_000164805.1 Carlito syrichta
CAGTGATTTGCCAAATTATTTAAGTTAACATTCACGAGTCACCTAGTCTGGTACCTGGCAATGGAGCCCACCGCCCCCTATGTCAATACTCTTACCATGGTCTCTCAGAGACTCAGACACAGAGCTGAGGTGGTCATAGGGTCTTCTGACTCCCCATCCCTGAACGTTGCAAATGTGATAAATCAGCCTCGTGCGAGGCCCTTGCTCATGCCTGACATCTGGACACTAGGCCTCACCAGAAGACTCTCCATTCTCCACCTCTAGATAGCACCTCTGGCCTTCCTGATTTCTGGTCAGTGGGTCAAGGATATTAAGTTGCATCTGTTTTAGAACCTCCTAACCGTGCCAATGCTACTGTGTTGTTCTGGGTACTTCCTATTTAACAGTATTTCCTTTGGGGATGGGCTTTCGTGGCTGGCACTCTCCTGTGGGAGGGACCAGTGGACACTGGCCCGAGTCCAAGCAGCATAAAGCAACAGGCAAAACTCTTTCCATTGAGCTGTGTTTCCATGGTTGGTGGTCCACCCATGACTGCAGAGGCTGTCTTTCCAAGGGGCTATGCGATTGTTGATGCCATCGGCCCCCCTGCTTTTGAGGCCGAACAAGGACAGGACTCTGCTTCGCTCGTGTATTTAACCACCAGATTTTGCAGCGACGGTCCATCTAGAGTCACTCTACAGACCACAACCTTTAAAAACTTACTAAATAGGCAATGTTTCCCCATTAGTCTCGCTTTGGACAATAGATGCCAGTCCGCTGTTCATCCACATACGAACAAGACACAGAGAGTGGCCGATTGCAACACTTGCTTCATTATAATAATAAAAACACCAGTCAGACACAGAAGCTCATGACTGTGATCCCAGCATTTTGGGATGCAGTGGCAGGAGGATATGTTGAGCTTGGAAGTTTGTCGGGAAACTTCATCGTTATGAAAAATACAAAAAACCCTGGAGTATGGTGGTGTGTGTCTTGAGTCCCAGCAACTCAGAAGGCTGAAGTGAGAGGACCGCTTGAGCCCGATTGTTTAAGTCTGCGATGCACTCTAACCCGGGCAATATAGCAAGACTCTGTATCTACAAAACAAAACACAAAAAACCCAAAGTAGGTTAAGCTAATTCATCATTTTTTATACTTGAAATTTATTTATTCTATGTCTGCATATTTAAAGCTTATTCCTGCTGACACACACCTTCTTGATGCTTCACCCCTCTCCTTCCATAATAAAAGGCGCTGGGCAGCCCCCTTCAGGGAGCCAGCTCTCAAATCTTCCTCCCGTGTTTTCTCCTTTGAACAAATTCCCAGTAAAACCTTGTCTGAGGATCTGTTTGGTCTCATGTCGA
>NW_007093053.1:0-853 GCF_000164805.1 Carlito syrichta
TGCATCGGTTCCATATTCAGATTTTCTGTCATTTTCAGCCGCCCTGTCCTCACAGCTACTTCCTGAAGCTTGAGTCGGTTCCTTCTCCTTTAGACATTTACATTTTAAAAGGATTAAATGTTTCTCTGCCTGGTCTTTCACACGGTCTTCAGGGTGAGGATCATGGGAGGCACAGAAAATGCTGCTCTTACTCTGAGTCTGTCCGCTTGTCGAAGAAACAAACATTCAGCCAGAAAACACATTAGAAAATGTTGTAGAACAGCTTTTGTGATGACTTTGTATCTGTGACAGTAAAGGAATTCGAAGCACTTGGTATGGGCTGCAGTCATCAAGAAAGCCTTCATGAGAAAAGTGATTTATCTGTGGATTCTGGAGGGTAGGATTGAAAAATAAACTCACAGTACTGGAAAATGGGGTTTTCATGGTGGCTGTTCTAATGAACATTAACCGATTGAATATCGGAAGGGACTAACTCACGAGGGAAAAGGTGAGCCATGGGGAGAGAGAGGTTCAAAAGTTGGGGGCACTGTGGAACTTCCTGGTAGAAAGATTAGTCTCACAGACAGGAGAAAGAATTCTGAAAGAACCGGAGGCCTTTGTGGTATCCCGTATTGCTGTTCATTAAGATTTAAATGAGCATCCTCCCCTCGTGTCCCACCACCACTCCTTCCCTCTGGCAGTCAGACATGCTCGGGTGACTTGTTCTGGCCAGTGACCGACATCGCTTTCCGGTGGAGACTAAGACCACTGTTAGTTTTGCCACGCTCGTTCCCTCCCTGCCCCCCAAGGAACCTGCAATTCTCTAGTGGCTACCAGGGCAACCTGGGTTCCTAAGTGAGAATGACGACAACTC
>NW_007093054.1:0-979 GCF_000164805.1 Carlito syrichta
GCCCTTTCCAATCACCACCACAAGATGACACAGAAATCAAGGTGCCATCTTGCAATTAGTGAAAGTAGTCTCACCAGAAACTAAATCTGCTGAAACCTGGATCACAAACATCCCAACCTTCACAACTGTGAGAAATACATTTTTATTTTGTATAAGTTACCCAGATTTGGGTATTTTTTAATGGCAGCAGGAAAGTGTAAGGCAGAAATTGGTGAAAAGTGAAGGGTATTGTTATAACAAATAGCTAAAAATATAAAAGCTCCGGCGAGACCTCATCTCTACAGTAAATCAAAAAATTAGCTGGGCATGATAGAGCGTGCCTGTAGTTCCAGCTACTTGGAAGTCTGAGGCAGAAGGATCGCCAGAGCCCAGCAGGTCGAGGCTGCAGTGGCCGGGAGCGACCTGTGCACTCCAGTCTGGGCGACAGTGTGAGACACCAACTCAAAAAATTTAAAAAATAAAACAAATAAAAGCTCCTTTAGAACTGGGTAATGGGTAGAGGCTGATCAAGTCTGGGGAGTGGATGCTAGAAAGAACCTATATTGCCAAGAATAATTTTTTTTTTTTTAGTTAAAACATTTAATTGTAAGGATTGAACAGTGGTTGCTACACAAACCAATCCACAATCACAGCTTTTTGTAGTGTCCAGATGCTAATTTGAATAAAGGTAACACATACTAATTCTACTTTTTGGGTTTTTTTGAGTTGGAGTCTCACTCTGTCACCCAGGCTGGAGTGCAGCTGCAGGCTCACAGCCACCGCAACCTCAGACTGCCAAACAGAGACGAGCCTTCCACCTCACCCTTCCAAGTAGCTGGAACTACAGATACACGCAACCATGCCTGGCTAGTTGTTTTGATACATTGTAGAGATGAGGTCTCTACCAGTTGCCAGGCTGGTCTCAAATCTCCAGGCTTAGAAAATCACTAATGTGATTAACACTGTTCAGTATCTACATAAAATTGATTCTGCACATAGT
>NW_007093055.1:0-434 GCF_000164805.1 Carlito syrichta
GCCATCCCCGGGACTCATTGTTCTTTCCCCAAGTTATCTTTTCCCTCCCTTCCTTTTCTTTGTCATGATAAACGAGTATTCACAGAGTCCCCTGCAGATACGGCTCCACCCTGAATCCCTCAAGACCGCAACTTTTCCCGAGCGGGTAGCTGTAAAGTCTATCGAATCGGATGGCGTTTCGTCTCCCAGCACGAAAGCGGCCCCTCGTCTCCCATCCCCCAGCCATGGAGCAGAATGACCGGTGGAAGTAATCACCTGAATCCACCGATTCGTGGTGTGAGATGGGCCTCTTGGCTGTAGGTGGAGTGGAAAAACATCGAGCTGCGGCCAAAGAACGAGCCGGGATTTCAAAGTGTCCACAGGCCAGTGAACAGCTGTCTGAGAGAGAAAGAGAGAGAGAGAGAGAGAGAGAGAGAGAGAGAGAGAGAGAGAGA
>NW_007093056.1:0-823 GCF_000164805.1 Carlito syrichta
TATAGCCTACCCATAGATTAAACATCTAATTTCAAGTCAGAATCAGATTCAAATCGGAGTTTAAAATCAGCTTCAGACCTCAAGGGCAGCTCACACCCTGCACTCATATAAGTTGCTAAGAATCAACTAGAGAGAGGTATTCCTAGCAAAACACAGAAGGAATAGCTGTTCCATGCTATCACCAATTATAGGGAAACGTGATTTTTTTTAAAAAAATTGCTTATTGAGCCCTATTAGTAAATGTATCTTTGAACTCTGAAAGTTGAATAACTGAACAAATTAACAAGGCAAACAAGTTTCTGGCAGTTATATCTGACCTAAGTTAGAAAAGGATTGTAAATGCTTTGTTATTTACACCCTTCCTCCGATTCACACATCTTCCCAGAAAGTATTTTAAAGACTCACAAAACATATAAATTCAAACTTTGCCTACTGTGACTCTAATGAAAGAGACCCATATATTCCTCAATGCCTGGCCCCCTACCCCTCTAGAAAGGCACTAAACTGCTAAGCATTGTGTAAAAGTTTAAAAATCTCTATTGGACCTGACATCAACAAGCTGAATGACTCCACTAGTTTCTCTTTCACCGGTACAATAATGGCACTAAGTGCAGAATTTACCTTGTGTCTGAACAAGGCTCTTTTGAAAACTTGAAAGTATTTTGCAGCATAGGTAAGATTAATCAGGAGAGCCAGTGCAAATACCAACCAGCAGTGTGTACCTGTGTGATGATGTTGACTCACCCTCTCCCAGCCTCAGTTTTTCACTTTTCTTGACCACATAGAGTGTTGAAAGGTTGAAATGAGGTTATGTAAATAGTTA
>NW_007093057.1:0-766 GCF_000164805.1 Carlito syrichta
CAGGCATATGCCCTTCCGCTGTCAGACCTCATCAGAAGGCTTTGTGACCATAAAAAGAACAGGACTTCACCAGCTCGAAACAGCCACTTGAACAGACACCATCTTGCTGTCCCCATGAAAAGCTCCTGTCATCTTCCACCAGAGACTCTGCCCATATTCTTGCAAGATGTGGATGTGCCATCCAAGCCGGCACGGGAAAACTCCTCCTCACCTTGGCTCTCCCTAACCTGGTTCGCTAACCCTTTCTCCTTTCCATTTTCTGTTGACATCCCACGTTACTTTGACATGGAATGTTTAATCTGTGATTTTTATATATTGGTTAAGTGCACTACTATCTACTGTGTGTGATATTGGCTGGACTGGAGGAGTGGCTTGAGCCTGCCTGCCTGACGCTCTTACTACCTGGTAAAAGGGAAGTACGAAGTAGCGTTGTCTCCTCGGGAACACCGTGTAGCTTGTGGCTTTTAAGATCACACCAGCCTCGGTAAAATTCTGACATTTTGGAACACTACAAATATGGGTGTACCTGGTCTGACCTCGTGCCACTCAGGATATAGAATGTAGAAGTAATTATTTTTAGAGTGGTCATCTCACTCTGTCGTTCAGGTTGAGTGCGGTGGCACAATCTCAACTCACCACCACCTCTACCTCATGGGCTCAGGTGACCCTTGCGCCTCGGCACCTCAGCCTCCCAAGTATCTGGGACTACAGGCATGTATCACCCCATGCCTGAATATTTATTTATTTTATTTTTTGTAAAGACAAG
>NW_007093058.1:0-380 GCF_000164805.1 Carlito syrichta
CTATCCAGATGGCTAGCCAGCTGACTTAACTAGCTGACTCAACTAGATAGCCAGCTGGCTGGCCAGCTGAATTAACTAACTGACTTAACCAGCTAGCCAGCAGGCTAGCCAGCTGACTTAACTAGCTAGCTAACTAGCTAGCAAGCTGGGAAGCTAGCTGAATTAAGTAGCTGACTTAACTAGCTAGCGAGCGGGGTAGGCAGCTGACTTTACTAGCTTGCTACATAACTAGCCAGCTGAATAGCCAGCTGACTTAATTAGTTGACTTAACCAGCTAGCCAGCGGGCTAGCCAGATGAATGAACTAGCTGAATTATCTAATTAGCCAGCTGGCTAGCCATCTGACTTAACTAGCTCTTAATCTTGCTAGCTAGCTGGCTA
>NW_007093059.1:0-424 GCF_000164805.1 Carlito syrichta
CACTAAGGAACCTCTTTGTTACAGGCTTAACACAGAACATACTGTTATTTATATATTTATTCTAGGTTCTTTTTTGACATATCCAAATGTTAATTCTAGAAGGGTGTTTAGATAGTTTCGTTACTTTGTTCTACAGGGAATACTGCTTTTAAGATAATCGTCCACCTTTGGGAGGCTGAGGTGAGTGGGTTGCCTGAGCCCGCGGGTTCGAGACCTGCCCGGGCAGCGAGACCTCATCTCTACAATAAATCAAAAAATCAACCAGGCGTGGTAGCATATGCCTGCAATTCCGGCTACTTGGAAGGCTGAGGCGGAAGGATCGCCGGAGCCCAGCAGGTCGAGGCTGCGGTGGCCGGGAGCGGCCACTGCACTCCTGTCTGGGCGACAGAGGGAGACTCCAACTCAAAAAAAAAAAAAAAAAAAA
>NW_007093060.1:0-338 GCF_000164805.1 Carlito syrichta
CAGGAAGTTTGGCGATTCAGACAAAAATTAACTTTCCTGTTTAAGAGAGTCTGAAGAAGCTGGGCTCGGTGGCTCAGCCTGTAATCCCACGCCTTTGGGAGGCTGAGGTGAGTGGATTGCCTGAGCCCGCGGGTTCGAGACCCACCTGGGAAGGCGAGACCTCATCTCTACAATAAAATCAAAAAATTAGCTGGGCGTGGTAGCACACGCCTGTAATTCCGGCTACTCGGAAGGCTGAGGTGGAAGGATCGCCAGAGCCCAGCAGGTCGAGGCTGCGGTGGCCTGGAGAGGCCACTGCACTCCAGTCTGGTTACAGAGTGAGACTCCAACTCAAAAAA
>NW_007093061.1:0-751 GCF_000164805.1 Carlito syrichta
TTCTATTTTTTGCTAACTTTAAAAATGGTTACAATTCAGGGTTGGGCCTAGAAATGTTCACTATGCCGGGATTGATTTTTTAAGAATTGTATACTACTCCAATGATAACTCCTTTTCCTTTTAATACTTTGGAATACATGGTATAATTCTGCCTTCAAAATTGACAACTACAGTGTTTCTCAAATAAATTCTCAATGTTTTATTCTGCCTAAATTGAAATTTGCTGAGATTCCCGATCTATATCATTCTTAGAAAACTGAACCTTGAGATTATAGTGTATCTAAGTGCTATTCAGAAGGCAGAATGCATAATAAATCTTAAATATTTTAGAAAATTAAAGAGTATCGTAATTTAACACAGCTTTTTCTGTTCTGAAAATTTGTATACATTTTCTTGGTGCACTCTGTATTTTGTGATTCTCACTCTGTTACCCAGACTGGAGGGCAGTGGCCGCTCCTGGCCACCACAGCCTCGACCTGCTGGGCTCCGGCGATCCTTCCGCCTCAGCCTTCCAAGTAGCCGGAATTACAGGCATGCGCTACCATGCCCGGCTGATTTTTTGATTTATTGTAGAGATGAGGTCTCGCTGCCCAGGCGGGTCTCGAACCCGCGGGCTCAGGCAATCCACTCACCTCAGCCTCCCAAAGGCGCGGGATTACAGGCTGAGCCACCGAGCCCGGCTCCCTTTATATTTTAACACAATTTATATTTTTAAAAGAGTATTTCCTTTGAATCCCCTAGTATTTTCTCT
>NW_007093062.1:0-1312 GCF_000164805.1 Carlito syrichta
AAACTAAACACACACATACATGCCTAGCACAATGTGAATAGGGACAACGAGCAGAAAGACTGAAGGAAACAAAAGGGGGAGGGTTAAGCTGGAAACCTCACACATCTATTTACATATCCCTGAAACTATTAAGAATGATTATGAAAAAGACTCAGAAGAACGAAAGAACAAAAACCAGCAACAACATCAAAAGATAAACATTCAATCATTCACATACAAATAAACAGAAAATGACGAATAAAAGCAGAAAGAAACAAAAAAGAAAAGGAAAAGAAAAAAATTGGGGGGGGGAAGATGCAGATCAAACCCTCACTAACACATTTATGCACAACGAAAAAATGTTTTTAAAAGAGATGAACTAACAAGAAGAGTTAAATTTTTTAAATTAAAAAGTAATTGAAAATTTAAAAAGCAAAAACCAAACAACAACAACAAAAAACCCTGCCCTCTTGTGGCAGGCGCTGTAATTTTTCCTCTAATCAGGTCTGTCCTGCAGAGCCACCTGTTTTTCACTCTTCTCAGGGAATAATGCAGGGAAGGACGAGGGACAGTGTAGGTGGGTGGGGCTGCAGGCCTCCCCTCCCCACTCTCCTATGGTCAGGGAGATCTCTGGTGGGGAGGTACAGGACTGTCTCTTCCCCAGGTATGAACTCTTACTGGGGTGTCACAGTCAGACCTATCCTGGAATGGAGTTCTCCTATTGTGACTGATGTCCAGGCTCCACCTGTGTTTGTCCCTCCCAGTTGTGGTCCAGCTGTGTGGGTCTGACATTCAGAGGATTGCTGGGAAGGAGGGGGTTTGTGTCAGCCCAAGACTCACCACTGATCTCTTTGGAGTTCTTCCTCCTCCCTCCTGGCCACACGCTTTGTATCACAGCTGGATCAGGGTAGGGGATGGGGCGCCTGGAACTCAGCACTCATCAGGTCCCTCAGAAGTTTGTGCTCTCAGGATATTGCCTTTGGGCCATGGTCAAGCCCTGAATAGTTGATCCATCAGTCACAGAGATCGGATCTGTGGGTCCTACACTTTCCTGCCCCACCTTCAATATGATGGTGGGTGCCTCTCTTGTCCTCTTCTGTGGAAGCTTGCTCTGTACACAGCCCTCTTCCGCTCTTTGCCAGCTGCTAAAGTGATGAGGCAATACATTGAAATCTTAAAATATTGCACCATTGTAGATTTCAAGTAACAAAATGACAAGAGTTATTCCATCGTAATGGAAAAATAATCACAAGAATAGATAAAACTAGTTTCAGTTAATATTAAAACACTTCTGCATGTTTCTGAAGTGTAGCCAATGTTTACATTCATAGTC
>NW_007093063.1:0-350 GCF_000164805.1 Carlito syrichta
CGGATGATAGCAGTACCTACTTCCCAGGTTTGTAGTATATACGAAAGCAGGAAATGTAATAAATTGCTTAGCACAGATCCTGCTACACAGCAAAACAATACATATTGTTAACATTACCATCATCATTATTTTTAAAAAATTACCCTTTATTGGGGTAAAATTTACATACAATAAAATGCATCCATGAATTATGACAGATGTGATACCTATGTAACTATTGCCATAATTCAGATATAGAACATTTACATCAGTCTAAAACCATTATTTTAAAATAGAAAAACTGGTGTCTTATATAGTAGTAATGCAAAGGAGAAGTCACTGCGTAAAGCAAAATATCAACCATAAAAGAG
>NW_007093064.1:0-779 GCF_000164805.1 Carlito syrichta
AAAAGGCAAGGAATGAAATCACCATTAACAGCAAGGGATCCTGATGAAAGAGATGCTGAGATGGTAACCCTTCACTCGATCCACATCCTCCTAGCCAAGACATGGCCCACTGCATAGGACAGTGGGTATGTGACTTCTACCTTTGAGCCTCTCTCTTCCACACCGAAAGGCACATTTCATAAACTCCTTCAATGTACTGTTGGAGAGCACGAATCTGCTAAACTGTGTTTGTTCACTTTTGAATTCAGGTTTAAAGTGTTCACTTTTGAGTACATACTTTTACAAAAAGTGAAAAGTGTTGGAAAAACATGGGAGGAGGAAGACAGGTCAGAAAGAAGAAGATGAAGCATATATCTACGATGTTTTGATATCCCTTAGCTTAGATTCCCCCCATCTCCACAATTGTACAGGGTAGATTGAGATAACTGCTGTTACGTGGCACAGAGTACAACAATTTTTATGGAAATTACTGCATGTTTTTTCATCTGAATATAATTTACACTTGGAAATTTGAATTTCATATTTTGGTTGTCGAAGACTTTGGTTGTCCACCATTTAAGGCAAAGAAGCATTCATCATTAATAACTAGCAGGTTTCAGTAAAATGTTCTTAAGGCCATGGTTCCACTCCAGCAAATAACAGTTCACATTTCTCTGTACCGTGGGCTCTGGGCTGAGTTGGAGTCTCACTCTGTGATCCGCACCGGAATGCAGTGGCCTCTCCGGCCACCGCAACCTCGACCTGCTGGGCTCCATTGATCCTTCCCGCTTCAGCCTTCC
>NW_007093065.1:0-698 GCF_000164805.1 Carlito syrichta
ATAAAAATAAAAATAGAAAATAAAAGACCGCTTACTTGTTCAGAGACACAGATAGAAAGTGACGACCAGTTTTGTGAAGGCTGGCAGTACATCATATTGCCTTCTTCAGATAGTACTGAATACGAATGTGTAAGCTGTCTGATGAAAAATTTTAGACGTTTGTGCAGGGAGTGGAGTTGGAGACACTTTAATTAAATGCATGCAAAGATAAAAGACATGTAAGGTACGGGGAGCAGTGAAGAAATGATTCCCCAAAGAGTCCTTTTTGATTAGCTGAGACTGAGACTGACCTAGCCCAGCTTTGAGGAGCACCCGGGTTCACACACCTTTCATGACTGGGGAGCCATTGCCTGCAACCACCACGAATAAATTAACAATTAAATTCCATTCTTGATATTTTTCCCATTTGAAATGTGACTCGCAAAACTTTATAAATATAAAAGGGTGATCAGAGTTCAATAGCAGTGAGTCATTTCACAGAGAAGCTTGCTTGCCTCTGTACTCGCAAATGTCAGCCTCATGAGGGGCAGAAGAAGAGCAAATGAAAAGATTTGAATCAGCTGCAACCGGCACACTTATTCCCAGAGTAGAATTCATTGAAGACAAGTGCCCGATCGCGACACTTGCTTCATTATAATAATAAGTTTGGGAGCGCCTGAGCCTGCGGGTTCGAGACCCGCCTAGGCAGAAGACCTCAT
>NW_007093066.1:0-484 GCF_000164805.1 Carlito syrichta
CATGCTTCTGTATCATAGTTTTTCTTTGGAGTAGGAGTCTCACTCTGTCATCCAGACTGCATTGTAGTGGCACGCTCCAGGTCACCGCAGCCTCGACCTGCTGGGCTCTGGCGATTCTTCCACCTCAGTCTTCCAAGTAGCTGGAATTACAGGCGTGAGCCACCACGGCCAGCTAATTTTTGATTTATTGTAGAGATGAAGTTTTACCAAGTGTCGGGGTGGGTCTCGAACCCGTGGGCTCAGGCGATCCACTCGCCTCGGCCTCCCAAAATGCTGGGATCACGGTCTCAGTCACCGAGCCCGTCCTACCAAAAAAAATTTCTTTTGCATATAATTTAAAAAACGGATCTGTCTTTATAATTTTATGTTATTAAACAGACCACTCAATATCATGATTTTCTTTTATTTTTGGAGACAGAGTCACCCTCTGTCATGCAGGCTGGAGTGCAATGGAACGATCGGAGCTCACCACAGCATCCATCTC
>NW_007093067.1:0-456 GCF_000164805.1 Carlito syrichta
CACTCCAAGAGAAGTGGGTCTCTGTCCTTCCCGTTGGCTCCCGCGCATGGGTTTGGAGAAGGTTTTCCTCGCAGTAGAGGCACTGTCTATGATCACAGCACTCTGAAATTCTCACTCACAGGTCTGGCTACTTTTCAAGGAGACTCTGTGGCAAGAACAAATGCCAGGGTGCTCTCCGCAAAGTTGAGTGGTGAATGTTGGTGGTGAGAAGTAAAGGAAACTCATAGAACCCTAAGGGAAGCAAGCTAAATCGTTGGCTATGGACAGCTAGGAAGCGTATCCCCGCAATCAAAGCACACTTCATTGTGGACCAAAACCACTCCCGCTAAGGGTAGGCCAGGCATGGAATCTCCCACCTGTCATGCAGCACTTTGGCGGACTGAGGACGGAAGATTGCTGGAGCCCAGGAGTTGAAACATGACTGTGTAACATCAGGCAGCCTCATCTCTATCTCCA
>NW_007093068.1:0-807 GCF_000164805.1 Carlito syrichta
AGGAGTATGTCCCTGGTTTCCTGAGGCTGGTACAGTTAATCTGATTACTTGATGAAAAGTAGGTAGTTTGAAGGATTATTATCAAGCGCATGGTCCTGAAACTGTGCCAGTAGATGCTTTATCTCTGTGGAACCTAGTAAGAGATTGCTTAGAACCCTCTTCTGAGTCTCATAGAGCAGAATAGGCTCCTCCATCATTGCAGCATTCCCCCTCAACTCCTGCTCTAGCTGCCCACGACAACCAGAAGGGACACCCTTGTAAAGATTTTCAACAAGAGCAGGATGAGGCCGCTTCTCAGTATCACAATGATGAGATATTTGTGGCTACTCGAGCCTCTGTGACCAAGTTTTCCAAGGCTCCTAGCCTGCCTGCGAAAGAGGCTGGGCCTGCCACTCTTTCTTTATCCTCTGATACATTTGTTCAACTTATGGAGTTGCTTACTGTTTTAGCTAGAAAGTGCTCAGTTTTGACAAAGGAAGTGCCTTTGTGTCATGCTTTGAGTTCAAAAGAGGAGATGCCTTCCATACGGTGACTCATTCCTCAATTTCTAAGGAGGAGACCTCTCCTGGTGGTGGCAAGGACACCCTTTGGGTCTCAACAGCCCCTCAATTGGCTCCGACTTGAGCCTTGCTTGTGGATCATGGATCCATACCCTCCCCCTTCTTGGCTCCCATCCAAGCTCAGCCACCCGATGTTACGAAGTGTCTCTCTCCTTTACAGAAGACTGTTCAGTCAGCCTTGCTGTGGGGGGATGATTTAGAAGGATTTCATGCCTATTCAGTAGAAACTACAGGCTTTGATGATCAG
>NW_007093069.1:0-870 GCF_000164805.1 Carlito syrichta
CCTATTTTAGGGAGTTAACAGACATGGTGAATTAATAAGGTGTCTGCAGAAAAAATGTGTTGTGTATCAGTTGTCCCAGGCAAAAACTACTTAAAACTGGACATGCATGAATGACGTGATACAATTTTTCACCAAGGAGGTACATTGTTTGATGATTGTTGTTTATAAAACAAAATATGAATTTAGCGGAGCATTTAGCAAACTTCTAATGTTATTATCTAGGTTGTTATAACTTACTTGATTAGATATAAATGTGTGAATTGCTTCTGTATTTTTTTAGAATGAGCTTTTCTATTAGTTTAAAGTGTACTGAATCATATCTCTATCTTTCATTTGTTATTGGGACACATAAAAGACATAAATAGCATATTCTCATTGTTTATAATATATTTGAGTAAATGATGAAAAAGAAAAATACAAATGAAGTCACGTTCACATATCTCTTTCTTCTTTATTCTAATGGTGCTGTTGCAATTTCACAATTACGGACAAAACAGATATATATATTTCTGTGGGAGGCTATGTAAGATAATTCAACATTTACACAATTTTATTTTGTAATTATCTATTTTTCAATTATTTCAGTTTATTTTATTAATACAATTTCTAAAAAAACAAAGAAAATTTTACAATTTGGCTCTATAAAATCCAAAATATTCCTCAAGGTTTTATTTTCTATGACATGTATATATACAGTTAATTTTATATGTGACATTCTCATTATCACACTACCTCTAATTTTATTGTTGTAATCTGATTTAGAAATGTTGAACATTGAGGTCATAATCCAAATAAATACTTTCATCAGCAGATATTATCTCTTCAATTTATCTTGATGGAGTAATATTTATGGCATGTATGCACTGCCAG
>NW_007093070.1:0-1335 GCF_000164805.1 Carlito syrichta
AAAAAAAAAGAAGGATAAAAGAGCAATAGGCAGAAAGAAATGAAGAGGTCAAGCTCCTCGTGGGCTGGAGATCAGTTCATCATTTGTTTTGCTCAATCAGAGTGTTCAGGCCAGGGCCCAAGGTACAGAGAAATTTGAACAGTTATTTACTGGAGTGGATCTATGGCCTTAATAACATATTACAGAACCCTGTTAGTTATTAATTATGAATGTTTCATTGCCTTAAATGGTGGACAACCAAAATCTTGGAAATCCAAAATTTGAAATTCAAATTTGGAAAGTGTAAATTATATTCAGATGAAACAAAATGCAGCAATATACTGTGCCAGGTAGCAGCAGTTATTTCAATCTACCCTGTGCAAATGTGGAGATGGGGTGAATCCACTTCAAGGAAAAGAAAAGCAGTATAGGTATATGCTTCATCTTCTTCTTTCTGAACTGTCTTCTTCCTCCCATGTTTTTAAAACCCTTTTCCCTTTTTGTAAAATTTTGTACTCAAAAGTGAACAATTTAAATGTGAATTCAAATGTGAACAAACATAGTTTGGCAGATTAGTGCCCTACAACACAATATTGAAGGAGCTTATGAAATGTGACTTTTTGTGTGGAAGAGAGAGACTCAAATATAGAAGTCACATACCCACTGTCCTATGCAGTGGGCTATGACTTTGCTAGGAGTTTGTGGATAGACTTAAGGGTTACTATTCAGCATCTCTTTAATCAGGATCCCTTGTTATTGGTGGTGATTATATTCCTTGCCTTTTCTCTTGGTATTGTCACCAGGAAGGCATCTCAAACCTTCTTTTGTAATGTTTAGTAGCCTTAACAAATCCTCCTTGCTTCTGTGAAAACCTTCCTCATTTTGCTATTCAGAGGACTGGAACCATTCGGTGGGACTGTGTTTCCTTATAGTACCCAGCTCAAGTTTTGGTTAAAAAAGAGAAAAGATAGTCGTGAATTGAAGAAAAGGGAACAAATGACAAGGTGTATTCTTTTAAAATCAACTCTGCAGCAATTCAGGGGAATAGGAGAGAGGACAGGGACAGCATCAAAGAGTAGATTGCCCATTATGCCTTTGCTTCTAAAGTTAAGATGCTGGACTCTAGCATCCAGTGGTTGTGGAAGAACAACATGACAGAACTCAGGTCCCAGTTATGAGTATGCTGTAGGAGGATAGAGAAGACTGTTTTCCTGATTCTTTAGAAGCAGCTTTTGAGCTACTTGGCTTTAGCCAAAAGGCTTTTCAGTCTTAGATGGAAAACTGAATTGAGACTACTAGAACCTAGCTAGGAGGGAGGGAAGCAAATCCAGGAGTAAAGGTATTAGGAAGAGGAAT
>NW_007093071.1:0-814 GCF_000164805.1 Carlito syrichta
CCTCGTGAGTTAGTCCCTTCCGATATTCAATCGGTTAATGTTCATTAGAACAGCCACCATGAAAACCCCATTTTCCATTACTGTGAGTTTATTTTTCACTCCTACCCTCCAGAATCCACAGATAAATCACTTTTCTCATGAAGGCTTTCTTGATGACTACAGCCCATACCAAGTGCTTCGAATTCCTTTACTGTCACAGATACAAAGTCATCACAAAAGCTGTTCTACAACATTTTCTAATGTGTTTTCTGGCTGAATGTTTGTTTCTTCGACAAGCGGACAGACTCAGAGTAAGAGCAGCATTTTCTGTGCCTCCCATGATCCTCACCCTGAAGACCGTGTGAAAGACCAGGCAGAGAAACATTTAATCCTTTTAAAATGTAAATGTCTAAAGGAGAAGGAACCGACTCAAGCTTCAGGAAGTAGCTGTGAGGACAGGGCGGCAGAAAATGACAGAAAATCTGAATATGGAACCGATGCAGCAGCTCGGTTTCTTGCCTTGAAGTGACAACAACCAGAGAGGGAGTCGGGTGCGGACGGAGGAGCTGGGCGCTCAGAACAGACACTGGCACTAGTGGAGGAGGGTGATCTGAGCATTGGGGTGTTGTGGAACACAGGGCCAGAGGAACCAACCGGCTTTTATCCATTGTGTTTTACAAGGTCTTCACTGGTAGGCTTTTATCTGTTTGTGGCCAGAAGACCTGCCTGACTGTGAGTGGTGTCGAGAATGAGCAACCGGGCTGGAAACAGAAGGAAGGGCCTTGAGCCCCAGGCACAGGACTCCGCAGCCCCCTAGAACCCTAGACCGAGCAAA
>NW_007093072.1:0-653 GCF_000164805.1 Carlito syrichta
TGGAGTGCAGTGGCACACTCCTCAGCCACCGCAGCCTCAACCTGCTGGGCTCTGGCGATCCTTCCACCTCAGCCTTCCAGGTAGCCAGAACTACAGGCACGTGCTACCATGCCTGGCTAATTTTTGATTTATTGTAGAGATGATGTCTCACCAAGTGGCCCAGGCAGGTCTTGAACCCACAGACTCAGGCAATCCACTCATCTCAGCCTCCCAAACCACTGGGATTACAGGCTGAGCAATCTAGCCTGGCCCTCCTGAGTCTTTGAACAAGCATCAGAGCAGTGAACCCGGCTATCTGGAAGCACTTGCTGGCAGACTAGAGGACAGGATGGGACAGTAGACTGGAGGGGAAGCCGCTGATGGAGGGGCTATTGGAGGAAGGCCCACATCCAGGGTTTGTGCCTCCTCCCGGGCCTCCCATAGGGGTGCAGAACTGTCTGTAGAATTCAGGAGTTAATGCCCCCAGGAGCCACTCCCAACCACTATGGAAGCTGAGCTGGGAGGCTGGGAGAGGGAGGTGTCTGATTTCCACCATACAGGCCTGCAATCCTGCCAGGGTGCATTCTGCGGCTTCCAAGAAATGCCTTACAAGCTCACAGCCAAGACTGGATAGTATCTTTTTTTTTGAGTCAGGGGCTGGCTCTGCTGCCCAC
>NW_007093073.1:0-655 GCF_000164805.1 Carlito syrichta
AAAGAGGGAGACAGTGTTTGGGGAGGGGGGGCCCCCACGCCACTGGGTGCTGCCGGGTTCAAAGGGAGATACCTGGGCGCCGCCAGCACAAACTGGAAGGGTTGACGTGGTGACAGTCCCCACGTCTTCCCACATCTTCCCAAAGGATGTCCCCAACCCGCTCGGTGGGCCGGAGGGGAAGGCCGGAAGCCAGCCCTAAGCTGCCGTTCCCTGCGCGGCCTGCAGTCCCAAGACTCACCGGGTCCGCCATCCACGCCAGGCGCTTGGATCCCAAGAGATCCGGCCTCTGCGGGGGTTGTGAGACCTTGGCGGTCGTCGTCGCTGGCGCCGATCGAGGATCTGGCACCCCCAGAGCCATCCTGGGACCCGGCGGCCTTTCGAAGGAGGAACGGGGGCGGCTCCGGGGGTTCCCAAGGCGGCTCCACTTCTGCGTTGGTCAGGCTGCCTGGAAAATCCCTTGAGCGCTCCGCGAATCGGGCGCCTTCCGTCGCTTGGCGGGCGTGGGGGTGGCGGTGACGCCGGGGGCAAAAAAACGGTCGCAGGGTATTGTCGTTCCGCGGGACCCCCGCGAGCCCCTCCCAGCCTCCCGCGAGGAGGCGCGGGCGCCTCCTAGTACCAGTGATCCCGTGTCCCTGCCCTCCCGCTGCTGGCTGGG
>NW_007093074.1:0-378 GCF_000164805.1 Carlito syrichta
CGGGGTGCGGTCGAGGGAGAGCGGTCAGCTTCACGGGACACCGGAGGCTGACATCCCGTCCGCGAGGTTCACGTAGTGAATTATTGTAACAGGGGCCCTCCCACCTCTTCCCCCGGGGAAGCCTGTCACTCACCTTAGGGGACACCCGGAGGTCGCCTCCATCGGCTGCCTGGCGATGTCTCGGTGTCTCACATCAAGGCTCAGGTGGAATCTGCCGCATGTGTTTCCATCCCGGGCGCCCACATCGCGGGACTCTGTGAAGCAGCCCTGAAGCGCAAGCTGGACTTCAAGTCTGTGACTCACCCTCCCTCAGCTGAGTGGGGGATAGGGCCGGTGATGAAACACGCACTCACAAGCACACATCACCTTCTCACACAC
>NW_007093075.1:0-828 GCF_000164805.1 Carlito syrichta
GGAAGCAGAGGTGCTGTTCTCAGACCCCCAGGCCCAGGACACCTCGACCGACAGGGTGACCTCTCAGATGTTGCTGCATACCTGATAAACTAAAACTTTCCGAGAACACCGGCCCAACGCCAGCGAGAGCAGGGCCCAAGGCACAGCTCCCATGGCGAAGGATGGTTGGCCGGTGGGGGCTCCTGAGGAACTGGGGAGCCGAACTGCCTCAGGAGAGGCATGCAGCATCTTTTCTACTGCCCGGTATGCTGGATAGAAGCTGAGAAGTTCTCAGGTAGTGAGTTGGGAACGTGAGGACCACAACTGTGGGGAGCTTGGCAGGTCCCAACATTTCAGCTCCTACCTGGATTCCATGGGACTGTAGCTGTTACCTAGCTTTCATGTTGAAAGGAATGCAAATGGAGTCAATGTATGCAATGAGTAGCCATTGCAACATTGCCTAGCTTTGCCATGTTTTTCTAGCAGTTTTTTTTTTTTGAGTTGGAGTCTCACTCTGTCACCCAAACTGGAGTGCAGTGGCCTCTCCCAGCCACCGCGGCCTTGACCTGCTGGGCTCTGGCGATCCTTCCGCCTCAGCTTTCCGAGTAGCTGGAACTACAGGTGTGCGCTACTGCTGCCAGATAATTTTTGGTTTATTGTCGAGATGAGGTCTCACCAAGTTGCGCTGGTGGGTTTTTAACCCGCGGACTCAGGCAATCCACTCGCCTTGGCCTCCCGAAGTGCTGGGATAACAGGTTGAGCCACCGAGCCTGGCCAGCAGTTTGCTTTAATGTATCCTCTAATCACTAGCCAAGGATACAGCAGGTTCCTCCGAGATAGCTATTGATC
>NW_007093076.1:0-793 GCF_000164805.1 Carlito syrichta
AACTTCTCTATCATGATAAAACCCCTCTATAAAGTCTCAAAGGGGGGTAAACAGGAAGCCTTGTTATGAGAAAAAGGCCCCAAAACAGGCCTTTAAGTGAATTAAACAGGTTTCTCTTAAAATTCCTTTTTTTTTTTGAGTTGGAGTCTCACTCTGTCACCCTGACTGGAGTTCAGTGGCTGTTCCCGGCCACCAGAGCCTCAACCTGCTGGGCTCTGGTAATCCTTCAGCCTCAATCTTCCAAGTAGCCAGAACAGCAGGCACGTGCTACCACACCCAGCTAATTTTTGATTTATTGTACAGATGAGGTCTCGCCAAGTTGCCCAGGCAGGTCTCTAACCCGCGGGCTCAGGCAATCCACTCACCTCAGCCTCCCAAGTCACAGGATTACAGGCTGAGCCACCAAGCCCAGCTCTGTTGAATTTTTAAGCTGAATCCTTAATCTTTTGTCATTTGTTGATCAGTCAGCCTCCGGTGTGTGACAGAAGCAGGGCTTGAAGTATCCTCAGGCTTTTAGAGCAGGGCTTGAGAAATTTTGACTTTTTGGACGCTCAGTTTAAAGGGTGTTGTCAAATCTGCAGTGCACTCCCAGTCCTATTCTGCTCTAATGGATTTCAGGAATTATTTTGGCTACTTTGACAGTGGTCAAGGTAAACAAAAGAACAGTAAATGGCCCCCTCCAGAGGGGCTTTAGAGGCTGTCATACCATATTACCTGGCTTTTAAAAATGGGCATTTGAGCAGAGGCAAGATGGCGATGGCATAGGGGAACTGGTGAGATTCTCTGAACATGA
>NW_007093077.1:0-575 GCF_000164805.1 Carlito syrichta
CTGACTGATTTTTGGCGTGCCTCGTTTTCGAGCTGAGGACGATCTCCGCGCTGTCTCCTGTGTCGCCGTTCCGTCCGAGGCGCGTCTGGACTCGTCGAGGCCTGGATGACTTTCGCGAGGCGGGAGGAGGAGTGGGCTGCCGTTCGCTTTCCCCTTCGGCTCTGATGTCCGGTTGTTTCCGTGTGCGCCTTTTGAGACGTGGAAGACTGAAAAGATCGACGTGATTAAGAAAGCACGGGGTGATGATTTTGCCGCCGGTGCCCTGTCTGTCCCTTGGATGCGACGGTGAGCGAGGGAGGCTCGGGACGTGGATGGGGATCTCTTCTCGGATGAACGCTGGCGGTACTGTCGGCGTCACCCGTGGTCAACGTGGGCCCCTGCCTTTGCCTTCCTTCTTCTGACTGAGGACACGCACGGGAAGAGGAGTCGCCGTAGCTCGGTGTGGTGGCTCGTGCTTGCGTTCCTGACGCTTTTTTTTCATGTCTTTCGGGCGGAGTCTCGCTGTGTCGCCCGCCCGAGAACTCTGGGAGGACGAGGTGAGAGGATTGCCCGAGTCCGGGGGTCTGTAGACGGCC
>NW_007093078.1:0-801 GCF_000164805.1 Carlito syrichta
ACACCTGGCTGATGTTTTGATTTATTGTAGAGATGAGGTCTCGCTGCCCAGGTGGGTCTCGCACCCGCAGGCTCAGGCAATTCACTCACCTCAGCCTCCCAAAGGCACGGTCATTTTTACCACTTGTAAGAGGTATATAATTCAGTGGAATTCAGTATACTGGCAGTGTCGTGCAGCCATCAATCTAGTTCCAGAACATTTTCCTGACCTCCAGAGGAAACTCAGTGCTCCCCATCCCCCCCATTCTTGGCAACCACTAATCTACCTTCTTTCTCTGTGGATTTGCTTATTCTGCTGTTCCACATAAGTGGGTTTTCACAGTATGTGGCCTTTGGTGTCTGGCTTCTTTCACTGAGCATGCTGTTTTCAAAGTCTATCCATATTGTAACATGCCAGCACCTCGTATCTTCTTTCCTTGTAACTACATATGTGTGATATTTGCTAACTAGACCATTTTTAAATTTAATGTTCTGTGTCATTAACTACATCCACATTGTTGTGTAACCTCTGCCCCATCAATCTCCAGAACTTTCTTCATCTTTCCCAACTGGAAGTCAGTCTATACTTGTTAAATATGAACTTCCTGTTCTTTTCCCTGCATCCCTTATAGCCATCACTCTACTTTGATCGTTCCCTATGAATTTGATCCTTTAAATACCACGTATAAGTGATTATATTTGTCCTTTTTGCTTGGCTTCTTTGATTTCTTTTTTTTTTTTTTGAGTTGGAGTCTCACTCTGTTGCCTAGACTGGAGTGCAGTGGCCGCTCCTGTCACCGCAGCCTTGACCTGCTGGGGCTCC
>NW_007093079.1:0-1213 GCF_000164805.1 Carlito syrichta
CCGTTTTTGTTTGTTACGTTTGCTTTCGCAGACTCAGAAATAAATGTTTGCTTAGGCCAATATTTTGCAGTGTGTCTCATGGGTTTTCTTTTAAATATGTATTGTTTGAGGTATTACATTTCCATATTAAACGCACCTACAGCTCATTCTTGCAGGTGGTGACAGATGAGTGTTTAGATTATTCCTTTCGCGTATGCTCAGCCGATTCTCCCAGAACTATGCATAATAGAGAGTGTCCTTTCATCGGTGATTATTTCTGTCCACTTTACCAAGATCGATGGGTATTGGTTGTAGGTGAGCAGCTTTATTTCAGGGCTCTCTGTTCTGTTGTATTAACCTATGTATCTAAAGGAAAGCGTATTTTCTAAAACTAGAATTAGACAAGGAGGTACACTCTCACCCCTTTTATTTAGCATTGTTTTGGAAGTACTGGTCAGAGTAATCAGGCAATAGAGATAAATAAGATGTATCCAGGTAAAAAAAAAAAGAAAGTCAAATTATGTGTCTTCACAGAGATACGGTTGTTTCTATATTTAGAGAACTGTAAGGACATCCCTAAATTACTCCTAGACTTAATATGAGACCTCGGTGAACTCCCAGGATACAAAATCGATGTTCAAAAATTAATAGCATGTCTATATGCCAACAGCGTTCGAGCTCGCATGCAAATCGAGAACACAATCCCAGTCGGGCTCGGTGGTTCAGCCTGTAATCCCACGCTTTGGGAGGTGTAGGTGAGTGGATTACCCGAGCCCGCGGGTTCGAGACCTGCCTGGGCAACTTGCGGAGATCTCATCTATACAATAAATCAAAGACTTAGCCGGGCGTGGTAGTGCGTGCTCGTAGTTCCAGTTACTTGGAAGGCTGAGGCCGAAGGCTCGCCAGAGCCCAGCAGGTCGAGGTTGCGGTGGCGGGGAGCGTGCCTCTGCACTCCAGTCTGGGCGACTGAGTGATACTCCAACTGAATCAAAAAAAGAACACAATCCCTTTTACAACAAAGACACACACACACAACTTGAAATAATTTTATATAAGGAGATGATGCATGTCTACAAAGAGAAATACAAAATATTGTTGAAAAAAATGAAAGAGATACAGACAAATTGAAGACCTCCCAACTTCATGAATCGAAGGAATCGACATCACTGAAATGTTTGTACTGACTAAAGCGATCTGAAGGTTCAATGCAATTTCTATCAACCCACGAGTTCCA
>NW_007093080.1:0-526 GCF_000164805.1 Carlito syrichta
GGCGCCGGGGCCCTCCGCGGGGGTGGCGGCTCGAGGCGGGGCTGGGTGCTTCAGCTTGGGTGGGGCTGGAGCTCCGAGGTGTGGCATTGGGGACCTCCGCAGGGGCGGCGGCTCGAGGCGGGGCTGGAGTTTTCAGCCTGGGGGGTCCGGAGCGCGGAGGCGCGGGCGTCGGGGGCCTCTTGGGGGCAGTGGCTCAAGGCAGGGCCGGGAGCTTCGGCCTGGGCGGCCTCGAGCGGCCGCAGGCGGGCGCCGGGGCCTGCGTGGGCAGCAGCCGCCTTGGGCCTGGAGGCGCCCCGGCCAGGTGTCGGGCCTGCAGCTCAGATGGGCGCCTAGGACCGCCCTGGGCGACGAGGCTTGGGATGGGGCTGGGAGGCTCAGCCAGGCGGGGCTGGAACTCCGAGGGTGGCACCAGGGCGCCTTGGGCTGCATGCGGGGCGCTGCAGCGGGGATGCAGCCGGTAGCTCCGCGGGGTGGCATGGAAGGCCCTGGCAGGCTGCAGTGGCCTGAGAGGCGGCTGGGCTCTCCA
>NW_007093081.1:0-492 GCF_000164805.1 Carlito syrichta
GCAGCAAAAACAAACCAACACTGGCAGGGTCTGGTACTGCTGAGGCTCCCAGTTTGTTCCTGTGTGGTGCAAGTTTTGCCCACTGCGCTGGAAGATGGGACGGGAGTGCGGAGAGGACTAGGGACTGCAGAGGAAGGTGGGATCTTCTGGGCATCCCCTGTGCTGAGGCCACACCAACCCACCCCTGCCCTTGCGGCTACTCTTTAACCTCCAGTGGACGAGGCCTCTTGCTTCTGACTTCTGTTCCATTTATTAACGAAACAGAAGGAAAGTCGTCAGAGCATCTACCCTGCAGGAGGCCAGTTTTCATGTGAACATTCTGTGGTTGGGTGGCTAAATTTGCATCTTATGGAGATTTTCTCGGTGAGACTTCTTAGAAAGGTCAAGAGAAAAAGCATGCTGGAGGGAGGCAGGAGAAGGACCTGGGCCAGCCAGGAGAGGTCAAGAGGCTGAGAGTTGCCCAGGAAGTGCTGGGGAGGAGATGGGACGGGG
>NW_007093082.1:0-831 GCF_000164805.1 Carlito syrichta
TAATTTCTGATTTTTCTATTTCTCTCTAGATTTGTTTTCAGCAAAGTAGAAGTTTGCAGATTCCTTAAATGAATTTAAATTTCAGTGCATACGAGATGCAGAAATAGATGATGAGATGTGTATAGGTAAGTAAACACAACGTTGTTTGTCATAGCATTCAACATCCTAGCAAAGCCTTTTTCATGGGATGGGATCTCTCTAAAGTTAGTAAAGATGGAAGCCCAGAGTGGTAGTGAAGAGACAGTGTTATGTGAGGATGGGGTTGCTCTGGTCTCCCAGAGCTCTGGTGTTGCCTTCCTTACCCTCCGGCACACAGGAGAAAGCTTGAAGTTGTGTAGTAGAGCTCTCCTCTCCACCTGCCTTTAGTGCTGTTCTTCTGGCTGTATTTGCGATATCCTTCCTGCCAACCCCAATCCTAACAGCTTCGAACTAAAGTAGAACGCAGGTAGCTGAGGAGAGGATTAGATCAGAGGTTGCAAACTGGAAGCTCGTAGCCTGAGATCAGAATACAACCCCGTTTTGTTTGGCTCTCATTTTAAAAATTGAATTGCCATATAAATAAATTTATCTAAAGTTCCAGTTTTCCAGGTTGTTTTGAAGTTCAAGACTCTATTCTGTTACCCCACGTTCTGGCCTGGCAACAGCTGACTGAGCTTTGTTGCTGTCACTACCTTGAGAGATAATGAGGAGCTCACTGTCAGGTCCACCGTGGCCCTGCCTTTCCATTTTGTTTCCTTAGCAAGAGGCTGAGATGGGTCACTCTTCATACCTGCTTCCATCTGTAAGTAGCCCTGAGCACTAAGGATTTGCCAGCATCTTGTCATTGTACGT
>NW_007093083.1:0-336 GCF_000164805.1 Carlito syrichta
CAAATTTGCACGTGAAGCCCTCCCCTCCCTCCTCCTATGACTGATCTGGTGTTTCCTGTTCTTCCTCCAGCATCCCAGAGTTTGATCCTGTTTCCCCACCCACCTCCCTCCTCTCCCTGCCCCCACCCAAGTCACCACGTACTGGGCATAAAACGTCCCCTGGCTACCTCTCAGTCTGCTCGGCTGTGTGCTTCTTGGAGGCCCACTTTGTCCTATTCATATCTGGATCCAGCATGCCTTTGTTTGGAAACAGAAGCCAATATTTTTATTTTTATTTATTTATTTATTTATTTATTTATTTTTGAGTTGGAGTCTCACTCTGTCGCCCAGACTGGA
>NW_007093084.1:0-735 GCF_000164805.1 Carlito syrichta
GTGTTCATTGCTAGTATATAGGAATATGTTTGATTTCAATATGCTGATCTGGTGTCTTGTACCTTGCACAAATCACTTATTATTTCTAGAGTCTTCTTGTGATTTCCTATAAACGTGTTGTGTGCAATTAGGGCCACTTTTACTTCTTCTTTTCCTGTCTGTATGCTTTTAATTTCTTTCTTTTTCCCCCCTGTTGAACTTGCTAGAGCGTCAAGCTCCATGTTGAGTGAGAGCTGTGAGTACAGACATTTTGCCTTGTTCCTGATCATAGGGGGAAAGCATTTATTCTTTCATTATTTGTCAAATGTCAGCTGATGGTTTTTTATTCATGGCCCTTGTCACCATGAGGAAATTACCATTTTCTTATTTTTGGGAGCGTGTTGGTCATAGATAGATGATGATTTTGTTAAATGCTTTTTGTTCTGCATAGATTCATACAATTGTGTGATTTTTCTTCTGTGGCTTGTGGACGTAGATTACATTGATTGATTTTTTAAAAAATTGAATCAGCCTATATCTCTGGAATAAACCTTACTTGGTCATGGTGTATAATTCTTTCCAGATTTTGCTGATTTTTTTTTTTGAGTGGGAGTCTCACTCTGTCACCAAGACTGGAGTGCAGTGGCCACTCTCGGCCCCCGCAGCCTCGACCTGTTGGACTCAGGCGATCCTTCCGCCTCAGCCTTCCGAGTAGCTGGAATTACAGGCATGCGCTGCCATGCCCGGCTAATTTTT
>NW_007093085.1:0-829 GCF_000164805.1 Carlito syrichta
GAAGTTTAGATACATTCACACAGAAAATGAGCCTCAGTTTGTTGGTTGGTTTTGTTCCTTCTTTTTTTTTAGGTAGTTCAAGTTGACCTATGTGGAGGAAATTTTTTTTTTTTTTTTTTTGAGCTGGAGTCTCACTCTGTCACCCAGACTGGTGTGCAGTGACCGCTCCCGACCACCGCAGCCTCGACTTGCTGGGCTCCGGCGATCCTTCCACCTCAGCCTTCTGAGTAGCTAGAACTACAGGCGTGCAATACTACGCCTGGCTGATTTTTGATTTATTGTAGAGATGAGTTCTCACCAAGTTGCTCAGCTGGTCTCGAACCTGTAGGCTCAGGCAATCTGCTCACCTCAGCCTCCCACAAATTCACCTCATTGTTTTAAGAAAGCAGGCACAAATCCTTTTATGCCACAGCAGGATTACTGAAGGTCTTAAGTAAATTAAAGTGTGATAAATCATATTGTATTAACAATCAAGTAGGGGTTTATTAATTAAAATATATCTGTGTGAATCTTTTCCACATTGTAAATACTTTTACATAATACATTACATTCTAAATAAACTCTTAGGGCTTCTGTAAAGTAAAACTGAATGGTATTGGTAGCTACTAAAATAGAAAAGGAATCATAATTCTTAATATACTGGTTACCTTGTCTTTTGTCTTTGCATTTTAGAAATAAGTATAATTTTTCAGGAGTGACAAGTGGAGATGCAAGAATGTGTTGGTAACATTTTTGACGTTTTCTCACTGTGCTGGTGGCACTATGATTTTAGACTATAATTAGGTATCCTTAGCATTTGAGAAAACATTGACTTGTGACTTGAGGTCAC
>NW_007093086.1:0-354 GCF_000164805.1 Carlito syrichta
AGGATGTGCACACTGTGTCCCCTGCCACATCCCCACTGCCACAAGGCTCTGCAGTAACCCCAGCTTCCCATGAGTGTGTGTGGGGGGATGGGGGCAGTGATCAATGAAGGGAATCATCCTAAGTGGGTGGGAAGGAGGCAATTTGTGTATCTGAATCCTGAGATTGAGAAGTGTCATCCTCCAGGTCACACCCCAGGGCTTACCTCACCTGTATTTACCCGTGGCCCTGAAATACTGTAGTTTGCAAAGAGGATGGTGGTGGGGCAGGCCAATTCCTCAGGCAGGCACTCACTTTTGTGGTTGGGTTCCTCTGGGGTATGGAAGAGGGGTTGGAAATGGAATCTGCCTTGGGGT
>NW_007093087.1:0-588 GCF_000164805.1 Carlito syrichta
TCTTGGGCTCAATGATCCTCCCTTCTCATCTTCCTGAACAGCTAGAGGTGCCAGTGTGTTCCAGGCATGGGATCTTGCTATGCTTATCAGGCTGGTGTCAAACTTCTGCGCTTAAGCAATTCTCCTAGATAAACCTCCCGTAATATTAGAGTGGTAGTCATAAGTCACTGAATCCAACCTGTATCATATGATAAAATAGTACTCAGCAGTTAAGGAAAAAAGGAACTAATAATGCTCATTACAACATAAATGATTCTTCTTCTTCTTTTTTTTTTTTGAGTTGGATTCTCACTCTGTCACCCAGACTGGATGCAGTCCTATGCTCTCAGTCATCACAGCCTTGACCTTTTGGGTCCAGCATTCTTTCCACCTCCGCCTTCCAAGTAACTAGAACTACGGGCGCGTCCTAATATGCCCGTCTAGTTTTTTTATTTATTAAAGAGGCGAAGTCTCGCCAAGATGCCTGGGTGGGTCTCAAGCCCACGGACTCAGGCAATTCACTCGCCTCGGCCTCCCAAAGTGCTGGGATTACAGGCTGAGCCACTGAGCCTGGCCCACAAATGATTCTTAAGTGGTAAGATCACTAAA
>NW_007093088.1:0-796 GCF_000164805.1 Carlito syrichta
TTCCCGACAAACTTCCAAGCTCAACATATCCTCCTGCCACTGCATCCCAAAAGGCTGGGATCACAGTCATGAGCTTCTATGTCTGACTGGTGTTTTTATTATTATAATGAAGCAAGTGTTGCAATCGGCCACTCTCTGTGTCTTGTTCATATGTGGATGAACAGCGGACTGGCATCTATTGTCCAAAGCGAGACTAATGGTAAAACATTGCCTATTTAGTAAGTTTTTAAAGGTTGTGGTCTGTAGAGTGGCTCTAGATGGACCGTCGCTGCAAAATCTGGTGGTTAAATACATGAGCAAAGCAGAGTCCTGTCCTTGTTCGGCCTCAAAAGCAGGGGGGCAGATGGCATCAACAATCGCATAGCCCCTTGAAAAGACAGCCTCTGCAGTCATGGGTGGACCACCAACCATGGAAACACAGCTCAATTGAAAGAGTTTTGCCTGTTGCTTTATGCTGCTTGGACTCGGGCCAGTGTCCACTGGTCCCTCCCACAGGAGAGTGCCAGCCACGAAAGCCCATCCCCAAAGGAAATACTGTTAAATAGGAAGTACCCAGAACAACACAGTAGCATTGGCACGGTTAGGAGGTTCTAAAACAGATGCAACTTAATATCCTTGACCCACTGACCAGAAATCAGGAAGGCCAGAGGTGCTATCTAGAGGTGGAGAACGGAGAGTCTTCTGGTGAGGCCTAGTGTCCAGATGTCAGGCACGAGGAAGGGCCTCGCACGAGGCTGATTTATCACATTTGCAACGTTCAGGGATGGGGAGTCAGAAGACCCTATGACCACCTCAG
>NW_007093089.1:0-806 GCF_000164805.1 Carlito syrichta
ACATAAGCCACTGTTTCTTCCTCATTAAACATGATTCCTCCCACTGACGTGGACCCCCTTTGAAGTACCAACTACTATTCTGAGCTGAGGCTGCAGCTCTGAATAATACAAAATACCTCACAGAGTTTAAGAGGAGAGAAACAACTATGCCTTCCATATGCCAGTTTCTGTACTCAAGACTGCTGCTTTCTGACTCTCTCTCTCTCTCTGATGATACTGACAAAAATGTTGGAGGTCATTTGTGGAAATTATGGATTAATGTTATAAGAAAGTTATACATTATTCACACATTTGCATATTTGTCTGTGAATGGTGGAAAAATTAAGTTGTATGTTTGTGTATATGTATGTGCCACACAGACTTATTAGTTAGGTAACCTGGTTCAAGTTACAACTCTGGGCCTCAATTTCTCATCTAAAACTGGGAGTTATCATAGTACCAGGCTCCCTTGTGGGGATTAAATACTTGTTAATAAATTAGCTTAGTGCCTGGCACAAACTAAGAGCTTAACAAATGATAGCTAATATGTTACTATTATTATTAATACACAAATATTATTATTATTATTATTATTATTTTTGAGTTAGAGTCTCACTCTGTTGCCCAGAGTAGAGTGCAGTGGCCGCTCCCGGCCACCATAGCCTCAACCTGCTGGGCCTGGCGATCCTTCTGCCTCAGCCTTTCAAGTAGCTGTTACTACAGGCGTGCGCTACCACACCCAGCTAATTTTTTGATTTGTTATAGAGATGAGGTCTCCCCTAGTTGCCCAGGCGGGTCTCGAACCCGCAGGCTCAGGCAATCGCTCA
>NW_007093090.1:0-1046 GCF_000164805.1 Carlito syrichta
AGCCAGCTGTCTTAACTAGCTAGCTACCTATGTAGCCCACTGGCTTGCCAGCTGACTTAACTACCCAGCTACCTAGCTAACCCAGCTGGCTAGTGAGCTGACTTAACTAGGTTACTTAACTAGCTAGCTAATTAGCTAGCCAGCTGACTTAACTAGCTATCTTCCCAACTAGGCAACTGGCTAGCCAGCTGACTTAAAACGCTGACTTAGCTAGATAGCAAGCTGACTTAACCAGCTAGCTACCTATCTAGACAGCTGGATTAAGTAGCTGTCTTAACCATCTAGCTACCTAGCTAGCTATCTAGCTAGCCAGCTGCCATAACTAGCTGACTTACCTAGCTACCCAGCTGATATAACTAGCTGACTTATATACCTAGTTTCCTAGCCAGCCAGCTGACTGAAGTAGCTGAAATAACTAGCTGGCCATCTAACTTAACTAGTTTTTTAACTAACTAGCTGGCTTAATGAGTTGACTTAACTACTTAGCCTGCTGGTTGCCAGCTGACTTAATGAGTTGACTTAAATATCTAGCCTGCTGGTTGCCAGCTAACTTAACTAGCTGACTTAACCAGCTACTCAGCTGGCTACCAAGCTGAGTTAATTAGCTTAGCTGGCAACCTATCTAGCCAGCTGATTAGCCAGCTGACTTATCTTGCTGACTTAAGCTAGCAAGCTGGTTGCCCAGCTAACTAATCTAGCTAGCTACCTACCTAGCCAGCAGGCTAGCCAGCTGACTTAACTAGGTGAATTGAACAGCTAGCCTTGCTGACTAGCAAGCTGACTTTTCTTGCTGGCTACCTACCTACACAACTGGCTAGACAGATGACTAAACTAGATGATTTAACCAGCTAGCCAGTTGGTTACCCAACTGAATTAACCCGAAGACACCACTAGCTAGCCAAGTAGCTATCTAGCTTACTTAACTATCTAGTTACCTACCTTGCCAGTTTGTTTGCCAGTTCTATTAACTAGCTGAATTAACCAGCTAACCAGCTAGCTAGCCAACTGATTTAACTAGCTCACTACTAGCTAGCCAGTAGCCGTAA
>NW_007093091.1:0-512 GCF_000164805.1 Carlito syrichta
ATTTAGGGTCTCAATTTCTTCTTGTTCCAACTTAGGTAGGTTGTATGATGTCAGAAAGTCCTCCATTTCCTTAAGGTTTTCAAGTTTGTTTAGATACAAGTGTACGTAGTAGTCTCTAATGATCTTTTGTATTTCTTCAGGGTCAGATGTGACTTCATCTTTTGTGTTTCTGATTATGCTTATTTGGTTTTTTTCTCGTTTTTTCTTGGTCAGTCTAGCTAGGAGACCATCAATCTTGTTTACCCTTTCGAAGAACCAGCTTTTTGTTTCATTGATTTTTTGTATTATCTTTTTGTCTTCTATGTCCTGGATTTGGGCTTTTATTTTGGTGATCTGGATTCTTCTGCTGAAATTAGGGTTTTTGTGGTCTTGTTTTTCCAGCTTCTTTAGGTGGCTTGTTAGGTTGTCAATTTCTGTTCCTTCCATTTTCCTCATGTGTGTTTGTAGGGATATAAATTCCCCTCTTATTACAGCTTTTAAGGCATCCCAGAGATTTTGGTAAGATGTTTCTT
>NW_007093092.1:0-853 GCF_000164805.1 Carlito syrichta
CCCCCCTCCCCACCCCAGCTGTATCCCACTACTGCCAATCCCTTTTTTATAGTATTATGGCAAATTATCAGGGTCTGCTTGAGTCCCATGTCAATGCTTGCCCTCCCCTCCGTGCCCAGTAAGGAGCTGACTGGGATGTGTTCACACTTGAAGAGTGTGTGAAAGCCTCTAGGCATTGGACAATTTGCATTTCTATACAGAAAATATATTTTTGAATGGCTGCTGTGTTCCAGGGACAGAGATAAACAAAATTATTTTACAGCCCACCAGTTGTTCATAGAATATTTTGTGGATAGTGACTACAATTACAGTTATTTGTGATGAACTTCTAAACGAAAGGGATCCAGGAGTTACTATGAGAACACAGAACGGTGCACTATTATATCGATATAAAACTTTGAATCCAAAACACTGAGGTCTGTGGAAAGGAATGAGAGAACCTTTCCCCTGAGATCTGAAAAATGAATCTCCTAAGAGGAATGTAGTCAATTCCCCAAAACTCTACATCATCTGGGAGACAACTGAAAGTACTGTTTCTCATTTTTATTTTATTTTATTGCGTTTTTGCTCTTACTTTCTTTTTTACAGATTACTTGTTTCCAGACAAAGCCAATTAAATAACATTCAGTAATATCCAAAATTTAAAAAATACGGAAGCCATGATTAATACTCTCCTTGAATCTCTGTAACTACCCAATAATATGCACATACTGTTCCCGTTTTATAGCAGAGCACTGAAGACTATAGACGTTAATGACTTGTGTAAACCTGTACAACCAGTAGGGGTGAAACTGGAATATGAACCCAGACCTTTTAATTGTATTCTTATTTATTTATTCATTTTTATTTTTAT
>NW_007093093.1:0-813 GCF_000164805.1 Carlito syrichta
CAAAAAAATAGCTGCTGGAGAGGGTGTGGCGAAAATGGGACACTTCTACACTGTTGGTGGGAGTGTAAACTAGTACAACCTCTGTGGAAAGCAGTGTGGCGATTCCTAAAAGCTCTAAATATCAACCTCCCATATGACCCCGCAATCCCCCTACTGGGAATATATCCTGAAGAACTCAAATCATTCTATAAAAAAGGTACCTGCACACATATGTTTATTGCACCGTTGTTCAACATTGTTCCATGCTGCCCATCAAAAGAGGACTGGATTTAAAAAATGTGGTATATATACACGATGGAATACTACGCAGCCATAAAAAAGAACAAAATCCTGAATTTTGCAGCAACCTGGATGGAACTAGAGTCTATAATACTGAGTGACCTCTCACAGAAACAAAGATCCGAGTATCACATGTTCTCACTCATATAATGAACCTTGAACATCCAATGTAATACTATAAGAAAATGACTGACAGTACTCAGAAACTATGGGGGGGAGATGGGATCAACAGTAGCAAATATCTGTCTGGGGGCGGGGAAACACCTCTTATCAACAGGGTGCCTGAATGAAACGTAATTGTATACCTAACCCTTAACTATACCCCACAACATCATAATAAAAAATATCAATTAAAAAAAAAAAGAAAATGTAAAGAAAGGGGGAGGAAAATCTACACAAATGAAGAAAAACCAAAGGAAGAATATGGGTCTCACACAGATGCCTGGAAGGTCAGCCACTCAGAATGCAAACAATGAAGAGCCCCCAAAATGACTGGTCTCAAACCACAAACCCAGATATCAAGATATTAATAGA
>NW_007093094.1:0-458 GCF_000164805.1 Carlito syrichta
GGTATTTTTTAATTCTGCATGCTCATGGTCTTAAAAATTATTTGTCCTTTAAATGTATTGAAAATTTTAAGTCAGTTATATTGAGAGATATCTGACAGGCTGTTTCGTCAATTTTTTTTTTTTTTTGAGTTGGAGTCTCACTCTGTCGCCCAGACTGGAGTGCAGTGGGCGCTCCCGGCCACCGCAGCCTCGACCTGCTGGACTCCGGTGATCCTTCCGCCTCAGCCTTCCGAGTAGCCGGAATTACAGGTGCGCGCTACCAAGCCTGGCTAATTTTTTGATTTTATTGTAGAGATGAGGACTCGCCTGCCCATGCGGGTCTCGAATCCGCGGGCTCAGGCAATCCACTCACCTCAGCCTCCCAATGGCGCGGGATTACAGGCTGAGCCACCGAGTCCGGCTGCTTTGTCAATTTTAATTGAACAATTTGGATTGTCACAAATGCATACAATGATGTA
>NW_007093095.1:0-750 GCF_000164805.1 Carlito syrichta
CATCGCCGGAGCCCAGCAGGTCGAGGCTGCGGTGGCCGGGAGCGGACACTGCACTCCAGTTTGGGTGACAGAGTGAGACTCCAACTCAAAAAAAAAGATGTCAGGGAAAGAACTAACAAGGTAGTGGAAGGAGAAAGACTGGACATATGTTGAGAGTCAATAAAGCACAGTGAAACAAACCACAGCGAAAACTATGTACTGACTATAAATACAGCTTTCAAGAAATAGCTGAGTGGAAATTAAGAAATGCGGATAGCTTATTCAGGAATGAGGAAAAATGAAGTATAGAATAGGATGAAGTCAAAGACCAAGAATAATCAACAAAGGCTATGACAGGCCCCTGCACTTGTCAGCATGGATGAGGCTTTTTAATACATCATCCCAAGTAAGTATTAAAACTTGCTATTCTAAATTACAAGAGAGCCTTTCCAGCTAACTTATGCCCAAAGATATCTAAGAGAAGGTCTAAGTCTTTAAATTGGTCCGTTACAAAATTTCTAATCCTTCACGCGGCAGATTTCCATACCATTTTCTACACTTGGGTGTCTCCCCTAAATGGGAACTTATTCAAAATAAACTTTAGAAATGATAGAGTGAACTCAAAGTTTCACAAGTGAAGTATCAGGAAACTAGACTGCTGCAAGAAATCTTTCAGTATTTCTGACTAAAAAAAAAAAAAACCAACTTCCTCTTCCATGTTCTTCTCTGCACTATCATCCTTAAAAGATGGGAGGGGGCCAGAAGCAGTGG
>NW_007093096.1:0-728 GCF_000164805.1 Carlito syrichta
AAATCAGGGGGAAAATCCAAATCGGTTTACTGAAAAGAACTAAAGAAGGCTTTTATTCTCAGTGAAGTGTTCTAATGCTTTCAAATATCTCTTCCACATTACTTCCCATAATTTCAAAGAAGGCCAATCCTATCAAGCTTTCCCATTTTCCTTTCGTGCTGCTCCTCCCTATTTCCTCAACCACAATGGGTCGAAGGGCCCACTGTCAAGAGATTCGAGCCTGTGTCCTGAATAATTAGCATACATGGGAGTTCAAATGTCGACTGAACTTCTATGGCAGAATAGCATAGAATAATAATACAGACACTTGGACTTGAATATGTTGTATCTTTGGCTCTTGTGCCAGCATGAGCTCCATGGAGCTCTTTCACACCATTACACAGAAGAAGGTGTGAGGTCTAGGAGCTACGCCTGATCCAGTGAAGGCTGCTCTTGAGAGCAGTGCCCAGGAAAGGAGGGACCTGGAGCCATACCAGACTGACAGTCAGTCACCCTGGTGTCATGGAGCAAGTTCCGCGGAAGGACCATGACCGGAACGGGAAGCAGGAGGCAGTTAAGGAAGGATGTAGCTTCTGATAACAAATCTCCAATGTGATACGAAATTTGAGTTTGCAGGTCGCACACAAATATTACATTAGAAAAGAGAAACGGGCAAGAATCATCTCTCCAATACATCCAAAAATTAGCCGGGCGCGGTAGCACGCGCCTGTATTTAGAGCTAGTTAGAA
>NW_007093097.1:0-779 GCF_000164805.1 Carlito syrichta
ATCACTCAGTCGCCCAGACTGGAGTGCAGAGGCACGCGCCCCGCCACCGCAACCTCGACCTGCTGGGCTCTGGCGAGCCTTCGGCCTCAGCCTTCCAAGTAGCTGGAACTACGAGCACGCACTACCACGCCCGGCTAAGTCTTCGATGTATTGTAGAGATGAGATCTCCCCGAGTTGCCCAGGCAGGTCTCGAACCCGCGGGCTCGTGTAATCCACTCACCTACACCTCCCAAAGCGTGGGATTACAGGCTGAACCACCGAGCCCAGCTGGGATTGTGTTCTCGATTTGGATCCGAGCTCGAACGCTGTTGGCATATAGACATGCTATTAATTTTTGAACATCGATTTTGTATCCTGGGAGTCCACCGAGGTCTCATATTAAGTCTAGGAGTAATTTAGGGATGTCCTTACAGTTCTCTAAATATAGAAACAACCGTATCTCTGTGAAGAGACATAATTTGACTTTCTTTTTTTTTTTTTTACCTGGATACATCTTATCTATCTCTATTGCCTGATTACTCTGACCAGGACTTCCAGAACAATGCTAAATAGAAGGGGTGAGAGTGTACCTCCTTGTCTAATTCTAGTTTTAGAAGATACGCTTTCCTAGTAGATACACAGGTTAATACAACAGAACAGAGAGCCCAGAAATAAAGCTGCTCACCTACAACCAATACCCATCGATCTTGGTAAAGCGGACAGAAATAATCACCGATGAAAGGACACTCTCTATTACGCATAGTTCTGGGAGAATCGGCTGAGCATACGCAGAAGGAAGA
>NW_007093098.1:0-703 GCF_000164805.1 Carlito syrichta
ACTCCAACTCAAAAAAAAAAAAAAGAATATTTCACTTGGTGGGAAAGGGGCGTCAGAAGGCGATGGATTATGGGCTAAGACAAAAATAAGACTGTGTGTGTATGGCGGGGGGGTTTGGGGGGGGGGGGTCAGGCAGGAGGAGCGGAAACACCAGTCCAATTCGGAGAAAGCCAGGAGGAAGCAAAGGGGACCCTTGAGATTACAGTCAGGTTTCACACACTTGTCTCAAGCCTTACTTAGCGCGAGGGAGGGTCGTGCACGTGGCAAGCACAGAATACATTTTGCATGACAGCAATGATGAGAGGAAGACATGGCGTTTTAGTGGTCTCTTCGGAATCAAGTTGAGGCCTTCTAGCTGCAAGAATCCAGACCTGGGGAAGTTGACAGGAGGCGCTAGGTCAGAGGCGCCTAACCCGAGTTTGTCCGGCTTCAGCGCGGCGCTCCGGGCGCTCGGTGCCAGCGACCTGTGCTTGGAGGCCGGCAGCTCCTGGGCAGGCATCCCCGGGCGTATCCAGGACACTCCCGGGTGGTCGACATCGCAGGCGGTCTGCCCGAAATGCCGGGGAAGGCTGTCTTAGGTGTGGGGGTGGGCAGCGCGGCCAGGCAGCCTGGCACCGGGGAACCACGCGACCCTGGCCAGGGCGGCCCTTGGGTGCTGTGGGGCGTGGAGCCCAGGAGCGCAAGCTGCCGGGCCCGCCCTCTC
>NW_007093099.1:0-1009 GCF_000164805.1 Carlito syrichta
CGTTCTCGGGCGGGCGACACAGCGAGACTCCGCCCGAAAGACATGAAAAAAAAGCGTCAGGAACGCAAGCACGAGCCACCACACCGAGCTACGGCGACTCCTCTTCCCGTGCGTGTCCTCAGTCAGAAGAAGGAAGGCAAAGGCAGGGGCCCACGTCGACCACGGGTGACGCCGACAGTACCGCCAGCGTTCATCCGAGAAGAGATCCCCATCCACGTCCCGAGCCTCCCTCGCTCACCGTCGCATCCAAGGGACAGACAGGGCACCGGCGGCAAAATCATCACCCCGTGCTTTCTTTTTCACGTCGATCTTTTCAGTCTTCCACGTCTCAAAAGGCGCACACGGAAACAACCGGACATCAGAGCCGAAGGGGAAAGCGAACGGCAGCCCACTCCTCCTCCCGCCTCGCGAAAGTCATCCAGGCCTCGACGAGTCCAGACGCGCCTCGGACGGAACGGCGACACAGGAGACAGCGCGGAGATCGTCCTCAGCTCGAAAACGAGGCACGCCAAAAATCAGTCCGAAGTCTCCAGAGGAACCAGGCGCACGAGGATCATCATCTCGACATCAACAGCACCGTCACCGGAAGAGACCGTCTCGAACCGGGAAACTCTTCCACGAGGCCCAGGCGAGAGGATCCCTCGAGGCCAGAAGTTCGGAGACGAGGCTCAGGAACACAGCGAGACCCCCCCCCCACACCTACACGAAACAGAAAAACAAGAAGAAAGGAAGGAAGATCAGAGCCGGCCGAAAGAGGGAGTCTCTCCGCAGCACCCGTCTTCCCCTCCATCCGCATCTCCGTCCCGTCGCCTACCTCCAAGTCGAGCCTAAAAAGAGAGGGAAAGCCTCACCGAGGGAGTCAACAACCGGTGGAGACCAAAAGCAGGAAAACCCACGTCTCGTGCGCCTTCCCTCTGTGCCCAGCCAACCAAACAAGAGACCTCCACCACAAGACGGAAACCACTTCAAAAAGAAAAAGGAAAAAAGGGAGAAAAGAAGGAAGAACAAA
>NW_007093100.1:0-449 GCF_000164805.1 Carlito syrichta
TAGGTCCTGCTAACCGGTAAACGAGATCCAAATAACCTCTAGGCCTGCCAATTAACAATTCCCAAATACTGCAGTATCCTAATAAAGTGAAACACAATCCCTCTAAGGATTTTATAAGTATTTTAGTTCTGTTCATGATTAACTCAGCAGCTGAAAATCAGACACATGATCGTCTGAGCAATAAATTAGAGACCAATAGCTACTCGGCACAGTAGCCTCCCTCGGTTCCAGGGCGCCCTTGGATACCCAAATCTGCAGAGATGCTCAAGTCCCTCATATAAAATTCAGTAGTATTTGCAGATAACCTACACGCATCCTCCTCTGTGCTGTACATCCTGTCTAGATTACGTATAATACCTAATATAATGCAAACGCTATGTACATAGTTGCTATATTGTATTTTTATTTGGGTTATTTTTTTTCAAATATTTTTGATCTGCATTTTATCA
>NW_007093101.1:0-517 GCF_000164805.1 Carlito syrichta
TACAATGACAAAGAAAGGGTGAAGAGACTCGATATCTGAACAATAGGACCCCTCCAGGGCAGGGGTGGTTTCCTAGGCAACAAGGGAGCGAGGGGAGGTGGGAGTGGCAGAGAATACTCGGAAACTGGAAAAAAAAAAGGCACAGGGAACGCCTGCCACCTCAGGCACTAGAGTGGGAGGTGGGGGTGAGAGGAACGCCCGCGTCCAGGGTTTTGAGACCAGCCTGAGCAACTCTACACGGAATCAAAACATCTGCCGGGCTCGGTGACGCACGTCTGTGGTGCCAGCTACACGGAAGGCCGAGGCGGAAAGGTCACTTGAGCCCAGCAGGACACCCAGGCTGCGCTGTCCGGGAACGTGACACCGCCCTCCAGCCTGGGTGACAGAGTGAGACTCCTACTTAAAAAATAAAACACAATAAAATAAAAAATGTTTCTTTCCTTTTTTCAGGCAAAAGCTTTCATTTTTCTTAGTGAGCCAGCCCACGAATGCAGAGCACATCATCAAAAAGTCACAT
>NW_007093102.1:0-1461 GCF_000164805.1 Carlito syrichta
CTCGGAAAAACAAAATAAAATAAACCAGAACGAAACAGAAACGCCTCACACCAGAAAAACAGGGACAATCACAGCAGGCCTGAAGAGAGTCTGTGGGCTCCTCGGGAAGGCAATGAATATATCATACTCACCTGTCCTACGATTATAGTACATTTCTCATTTCCATGATTATTATGAGAAAACAACTCGTCTTTTGGGAGGATACTTAATACTTTAAGATTAAAGTATAACATAAAATACACTATACAGTTCTTAAACACACCGTTAAATTTTTTTTAATAGCTTCAGGGTGTCCACATGATTTTTGCTCACGTGGATACGTTCTGTTAGTGTAAAAAAGGCTGGTCTTTAAGTGTACCCTCCAGCACACCTGTGTGCACTTTACCTGGTAGGTAACTTTTCATTCCTATGCACCCTCCAGCTTTTGAGTCTTCAACATCCACTATGACCTTCTACCTGCCTTTGCGATGTCTTGCTGTAACTCCCACTTATTGGCCGGGTGCAGTGGCTCATGCCCGTCACCCCAGAACTTTGGGAGACAGAGGCAAGAAGATCGCCTGAGTCCAGGGGTTCAAGACTGGCCCGGGCAACTTGGCAAGACCTCATCCCTACAATAAATCAAAAAAATCAGCCAGGTGTGGTGCCGTGCATCTACGGTTCCAGCTACCCGGAAGGCTGAGGTGGAAGGGTCACCTGAGCTCAGAGGTCGAGGCCGTGGTGTCTGTGAGACCGTCACAGAACTCCTGCCTGAGTGACAGAGTGAGACTCCAACTCACAAAAAACAATCCCACTTGTAAGTCACAAGATGTGGCATTTGATTTTCTGCTCTGGAAACACAGGATTTGGACAGATGCCTGTAACCTGTATCTCTAGCAAGAGAGAGCTGAGTGCTGTCTTCAGAGAATCCCGTCCTGCCCTTTCCACGCTATGCACTTCCCCCGACCCCAGAATGACCAGAGCAGCTAACGTGCCTCACGCTGTGCAGAGTCACTCATGAGTAACCAGAAAGCAGGAAAAGGCCCTTTGGAAGACCTCTCCAGTCACCTCAGCTGATGAATATGAAAGCCTTGAAACACTGGGGGTGAAAACTCGGGTCCCTTGGTTGAATAAGAAAGGAAAGTTACTCTGGTGTGTCTTCAGTTCTACCCTTGACGAGTCACGATGCATGACATTTTCCACCAAACCGTATCTGCTGTTCACCCTGCCTACTTAATAAATACCTGCCCTGTCCCAGAATGTAATACGATAGCTGTAACTGTAGAGAAGGTTTGCCTGGGCTCCCTGCTTCAGAATTACTTCTTAGACTCCCAAAGGAATGCCACCATCTTGTTTACATTCCATTTCGGTCCTTGAAACAACACCACAAAGGGGCATCAATCCGCTTGTCATTCCTACTCGGTCCTGAGAGCAACACCACAAAAGGGCGTCAGCACGCCAGTCATTCCTACTCGGTTCTATTCC